>NC_142010.1:92959810-93259810 GCF_049901735.1 Notechis scutatus | reverse complement strand
TAGAACTTTAAACAACACATAAAATTACACATTCTGTGGACACCTTTGGGTATATTTGCTCCTCTAAGTTCTCTGTTCATGTAGAGAGCTTGTCTTTTTCCTTCTATGTTTTGTAGCTTTCCTTATCATTTATATCTTCATGTTGAAAAGCTCTTGAGACATTTCTGGGAGTCATGTATCTGATGAAGACGTAGGCAGTGTGCCCATTAAAAGGAAGCAGCTGTAAATATGCATTAGTCTGATTTGACATTGTTTTTTAAAAGTCAATTTTCTTAAATCATGAAAACTAGTAAACTTGAAAAGTTGGCTTTGTTCGTTTAATCCCAAAGCATAAACTTCAAGATTCGGTCATTTCCTCTGACTGCAATGACCAAGCCAAAATGACAAAAAAAAATTAACAAAAAAGTGAATTGCAATCTTGTGCATTGTCACCAGGCAAGAAATTTCCTTGAACACTGTGAGAGGTTTTTTGTTTTTTTTTCCTGAGCAAATACCCCATCAGATTTGTTATGTCACTGAACAGCTTCCAAGCAAGTAATACACTTATTCCCTAGTTAATGCACAGATAATAGCTTCAATAGTGTAAAATATGAGGATTCCTGAACTGAGAAATAGTAATTTTTTAAAAAAAAAAAAAGTTTCTCATCTGCCTTTGCAACTCTAAAGTTTGGTGGGGGGGAATTAAGTTCCTAAACTGCCTTTGTCTTTACTGCTGTGGCCGAACTGAATTTGAAGAACAGGATCATCAGTTTTACCTGTAAGTAATTTTCAGTTTTCTTCCTATCAATCATACTAGTGGAAAATTCCTCCATTCATTTAAAAAAGATAAACAGTTGTAACTTTCGAATTTGGTTAATGTGACATCTATTACTGGCTTGAGCTGTCAGCATTCCAAAAAAGGGATATCACCCTGATCTCCAGCCTATCAGGATGCACGAGGCTGAGTCTTAGAAAGTAAACCTAAACATTTACAGGTGTATAAGTACTGGAGCTAGCACAGATGATGCACCTGTCTCAGGGAAAGGACTAACACAGGTGTGTTGGAACTTGGGCTACTGCCAGAGCTAGATTATGAGCTCATTTGATCCACAGATACACTCACCTCCACGCTGCAGCCCACAATTTCCAAGCATCGGCCAGGAACCACCTGAAATGAACATCTACTATGAAAATTTCTTCCACCCACAGAACATTCCTAGTCCACAACGGCCCACCAACTTTGAAACAGGGGACTATTCTGCTGCACCCAATCCTTACTTGTGGTTAAACGGACCTTCCATTAATTCTCCACCTTACCTGCCAGGATCCAACGGCAGTCCATATATCCCACAATCCTATGGAATGCAAAGGCAGCTCTTGCCCAACATGCATGGCTTGACAGGGAATGAAATGGGCTGGCTCCCTATGCCTTCTCAAGAGGAGCTGATGAAGCTGGTCAGACCACCTTATTCCTACTCTGCCCTGATTGCCATGGCCATCCATGGGGCACCAGACAAGAGGCTGACACTCAGTCAGATCTACCAGTATGTGGCAGACAACTTTCCCTTCTACAATAAAAGCAAGGCTGGTTGGCAGAATTCCATTCGTCACAACCTGTCCCTCAACGACTGCTTCAAGAAGGTGCCCCGGGATGAAGATGACCCAGGTAAGAAGTTTTCTTAATACTCACTTTGCTTTTCAGTTTACCATGGTTTTAGCCAGAGGATCTTTTGAGCCAGGTTCTGATTCTGTCTCACTCACAGTAAATACAGGCAGGGTCTCTACAAGAGGCTTTCAGTGTCTTTGAACTCATCTAATCATAATTGTGCCACAATAACATGGAGGGGCTTTAGATCAGCACAGAAAAGGCCAGTTGATGGTAAAAGACAGCATAGTGGGTCATTGGGGCAAAATGGCTTGCGACTACCTAAACTGCAGGGGGGCTTCCTCCTTTACCAAATTCACATGACTTGACAGTCACAAATATAATTCCCTAAGCCACACTTTGCCAGCATTTGATTCTATGCCTTTAACAATGCTGTGATAAGAAGAAGTTGGCAATTGATCATTCTGTGCTCTGAGAAGCATTGCCTATTGAGTAAAGACACTGGAGCATTTTTCCTGTGGTCAATTGGCTCTTTCCTTGGCTGTGAAATGAACTGGTTCTTCCTTATAGTTTTTTGGTGGATAAAACAATTGCTGGGAGACACTTCTAAATATCCTCCCTCATTCCTACCTGCTGTCTTGCTCAAGGTCAAATTCTGCTTTGTTTCAATAAATTATCTTGATGCTAATTAGGGATCTATCAAGTATTTTGTTGGAGAAGTAAGGATTTTTGTGTGTCTGTTAAGCACAAACTGTTAAAAGTTCAGTTTTACCTCAAGGCAACCTGGACAGGGCCTGGACAGAGTTATTTGAATACAAGCAGCTCTCCCTCCCTCCTTCCCTTCCTTTTTTTAAAAAAGGGTGTTGCCCAATCTGCTGCTTTTTCTGAATCCAAGCCAAACTAAGCATTGAGAACCTGCTCTTTGTTGGCTTCAGTTATATTTAAGTTTTCTTGCTCTTGTTCTAACAGGGAAAGGCAATTATTGGACTCTGGATCCCAACTGTGAGAAGATGTTTGACAATGGAAATTTTCGGCGAAAAAGGAAGAAGAAAACTGATTGTAGTGCCAGCACAGTGACTTTGGCTTCTGAAAAATCAGAGGACAGTGCCTTAAGTGGCAGTCCCAAGGCTCCAGAACACCAAGATATTTTGGAAAACTCGTCAGGAACTGAGAGTTCACCTGAAAAGAGGTCTCCTCCACCACCATCTACTACTCCCTGCCTCAACAACTTTCTCTCCAGCATGACAGCTTACATGAATGGGTCCAATTCAGTGAACCGCTCGGTGCCTCTGGGACTTGGCACTGATGCTGGGGACAAAATGGGACAGAATATGGTAGGCTTCAACACATACACGCCTCTTCCCAGTCATGGGGGTGGTGAATGGTCCAATTCCATGTCCTCTGGTCATCTTGGCTATAGCAGTTCAGTACTTAACCAGTTCAACACCAGTTTCTACAACAGCTTATCTGTCAATAATACTCTGTATGCAAGAGAGGGAACTGAAGTGTAAACAAATGGAGGCCTTGTGACAGGAGGAGTATTGTGCAAGAAGTCAGAAACAGAAACTATGTCAGGGAAAGGACTTCATGTGAGCTATCCTCTTCCCCATTTTTCTTAGACAGACCAAAGTTGCTCTGTTAACAGGTTTCCAGGCAGTGATGTTCACAGAAATCAGTGGCTTCAAATCATACAAAGACTTCTACTCATAAAAAATTGTAAAGAAGAGCATATCCTTTTCACTTGCACATTAGTCAATCAGAAATAATTGGTTTCAGACTTTTTGACATTAAAGCAGAACAGAGCGGTTGCTTCAGACATAAATCTACTTTTGGAAAATCCACCCTCTTTTTGCTTTCTCTGTATTCCATTTGAATACAAGAATACCATAAAGTAAAGCACAGTAATATTCACTAATTGGGTTGAATTAGTTGGGCTTTCTTCTTATCTGAAAACACGACACAATCCAGCTGATATTGTATGCTTAATATCTCACTTATTGGACTGGAGAAAGCTTATGCTTCTCTCCCCCTAAAACAACACTTACATTTTATTTTGCTACTAAAATCTACTATTTTATCAGTGTAAAGTGATAGGCAGAGAAGAAAACAAAGTGATGGAAGTGTTATTAAATAAGAATATATATATAAATAAAAACTTGACTTTTTATCATCCTTTTTTTTTTTACAGATATCATGCAAAATAACTGGAAAACTCAATTTAATTTTCAGTCAGGTGAATTTAGCCATAAGTGTCCTAATCACCAACAGCAATTGTATGTGATACATACAATGTTAGATGGTAGTTGAAGAACAAAGTGCAGAGTTTCAGCATGGCACAAGCCTAAACTTCTAAAAACAAGATTTAGTTTGGGTTTGATGTAGGCAGAATGTTGTGAAGTATGAAAACCTCTCCTGGAAGATATAAAAGATAAGACGCCACACTTCTAAACATATGTACGCACATATTTTATCAACACCTGACAACTCATGAGGAAATTGCTATTAATTCTGCGTTTTTTCTTTTATAAACTCTAATATATCTTCTGTGCTTGTACTTAAAAACCTACACTCAATTTATACACACTTTCCTAATGTAATGTTGGCCAAAGTTAGGGTGTGAAGTCATGTTTCTATCAAGGGCTAAAATTGGTTGGTGCAAATCTGTTGCAGGCTGCCCTTTTATTTGCCACAGCAAGAGTCAAAACTATTTGGGTTTACTCCTCTGACTTTTTAATGCCTTCTTATGCTCTCCTTCTTCCTCCCATTCAAGATGTCGCCATAGATTTTTTTTTTCACCTCAGCGTTTGATTCTGAAGCCTTAGAAAAAGCCTTATTGGGTTGAGAGA
The DNA here is from genome assembly GCF_049901735.1 of Notechis scutatus. NCBI lineage: Eukaryota > Metazoa > Chordata > Lepidosauria > Squamata > Elapidae > Notechis > Notechis scutatus. The sequence continues at coordinate 93,255,379 of NC_142010.1, read as the reverse complement.
CATTACACACCCCTGTCAAAAATGTGTAGCAGTTGCATATGACAATCCTAGGGAGGCTTCAGTGGTGCTTACACTTGATCCAATAAAAGTCCAAAGGGGTATAAATGCCCTCAGGCGAATGGAGCAAAAATAAAATCACTGCTCATGGAGATTTTTTATTCGGTCTATTTTTGATTCTGATGTCATTATTGGGAGGGAATGCAAGGGAGACTTTTCTAATAAAATATTTGTCTACCAGTGTGTGTATGTGTGTGTGTGTGTGCTGAGCTGGAAGCATACCATGGGTGCCAAACCAAATAAGATAAAAATGGATGATGGTGACATTCTTTTGACAACTGTTCCTTCTTATGATGCTTTAAACTTGCAATTTTCTCCTGGGTCAAACCAGTATAACATATTATCATTTGACAGAATGAACAATGCAATGTCTGTCTGCATGCCTGATCTTTTGACTTCAATCCCTCTGAGCAACACATATGAATAACAAAAGAACACTTGAAGCAATGGGACAAAAAAAATGCCATCTGTGGCTGCTCCTGTCTTTCCGTGTGCTCTTCTTTGATTGCAAATATCCTTGGAGGCTGGATATTAAATGAGGGACAAATTATCTGATATATTAAAGTCAAAAGAAACCTGGGCTGCACTTGTCTGATCTGCAATGCAACAATATTAAGTAGATGCATGGCTCTTGTCAATGAAATCAATAGGATTCAGTGATTTTATTCCCAATTCCTCTTTTAAAGCAAAGGATGTCAGAAGGAAATGCAATGGCTGTGTTTCTAATATGTGACTATATTGTACCATAAATTGATTCTTGCCAAAATTGCCTATGCTATGAAAAGCAGAGATTTACTGTAGTTCTATTTGGGGGGGTAGGATAAGGGAAATGGGGGAGAACTACAACCACATACAGTTGATGGTTTGGGGCTCTATAAAATCTCTGTTTAAAACTTTGCTACTGTAAAGGAATTCTGCCACAGATGAATAGAGACCAACTCGGGAGAAGGGATTCTATCCCACTTTCATCCCCAATATCTCTTGCCTGACATCATGCTCCATCTCAATAAAGTGGTCTCAATGTCTACCACCCCCCTTTATAAGAACAGGCAACACATTTTAACTCAATTCTGTGGTTTGTTTTAATTGGTTTTAGTGTGGATTTTTTTCTTCTGCTGTTCAGTTGTGTCTAATTGTTAGAGACGGCTTGCACAAGTCCCTACAGTTTTCTTAGCAAGCTTTTTAAAAAGTGGTTTGTCATTGCCTCCTTCCTAGAGCTGAGAGAGAATGACTGGCACAAAGTCACCCAGCTGGCTTCATGCCCATGATACAATAAAAACTCACAATCCCCTTGTTTCTAGTCTGATGGCTTAACCACTACACCAAACTGTCTCTCTTTAGTGTTTTATGCAAAGAAAAGGCTTGGTGGGAAGGAAGTGGTTTAACTTTGCACTGTGGACTGAACCCATAGTGATGCTAAATTTAGGCCAGCATAGGAGATCATCCCATTTGCTCCAAACTTACAAAGATCAAGATAATAAATATTGAAGGAAAGTAGAAAGGGAAGGAACTAATATCTAACCAAGTGAACCATTTGGAAAGTCAATCAATAGCCAAAGCAACTTTGCTTTTCAAAGGATCCTTCTGGGGCAGTGATCAAATGTTCTCATCACAAATCCTAAGATTAGAAAGATATTAAGAACAGCATCCCAAATTCCTTTGAGTTGTTCCTGAAAGCAGCAGGTTCAGCTTGTTAAGGAATTAAGTCATCTCTGTCCGTGATATTGGCAAGAGATACTTTATTTTTAAGGCAAAGATCAATTTGGGGGTTTGCCAGTGCTGTTTTGACTTCCCAGTGTAGCTGACAGCTGTGGGATTTTCTGATCATCTTTCCATCCAAGGACTCATCAAATCTGACATTTCAAAGAGTTGAAATCAAGGGCAGCTTGTTATAAACTGAGATATTATTCCATTTAACCCCTTAATAAAGAAGGGCCACCCTAATCTTTAAGTAAGATATATATTTAAAATCTATTAGCCCGGGTGGTGGTTATCAGAGGTGTTACATTTTTGCTCCCATGATCTCCCAAGGCCTAGCATTAACCTTCAAGCCATATAATTTAAAAAGAAAAAAAAAATCACATGGAGGATTATAATGCTTCCCTTAAGCTTCTCTGTTGCTCACCAAGACTGAAGTCAATCACTCATGTTTGCTCAACTTGCCCTTTTCCAGCTTCAGCAAAGCACTTTTCATATACAATTCTATTTACTGTCATTAACTTCTCATTCACTAACGAGGAGAAGGTCTTTAAGCTAGCAAGGCATAGCCAAAGAAGCTGTTTCATCAAAGAGAAAAACAAATGGGAGCAGGAAGGATGGAATATTTTGGGTTTCACTTGAATATGTGCCCTGTACAATTGGTGCCTTGTCTTTCTTACTAACCTGGGATGGGAAAATGTGTCCTATATGCAGACAGCATGTACTTATTCTTAATGAGGGTATTAAATCCATTTTAGAATGGGTGGTTTCTGTGCTGGCATTAACAGGATGGATTTTATTTGTCTAATGGAGCAGGGAATGCATTTTCCTATGCAGGAACTTCTATGCACATCAGGTAAGCCACCAATAAGCTGTTCAAGGTTTATATATAGCAGAATGGACATGAAAAGATAATAGAGAATGAAAGAGGAATACATTGGAGAACCAATTCTGATAGTAACATTACTGATCCTGAGAGGAAGTGCCCATATTAACCTGGGAATTTGGGGAGTTAAAGCCCCACATTTTAAAGTTGCTGAAGTTAGGAAACACTGACTTATGGATGAATATACTCTGTAGGAAGACAGAAACAACTCTATCCTTCACAATAAATGCAAAACACTGTGATGGTTTACTGTGCTGCTTTGTCTCCAAAAGGTTTGGAGAAAGAATGTTACATAGGATAAGTGCAAAAGGGATTCCATCCTCAACAGAGCAATTGGGACCTTACATACCAACAGGAGTTTTGACACTTTTCTTTAATCTTAAACAGATTATCTGTTGCTGTCACATTCCTAACCTTGTATATGCAAAATCCATGCAAATCAGACTTCATTCACCACATTTGTCTCTAACAGCAAAGGAAGGGGGTGGAGGAAATCTGGTTTGTGTTCTGGATGTACCATTAACCCTGTGGAAGGAATTCTAAGAATGCTGCCCTATTTTGCTGTGGTCTGCTCCATTCTGCATGAATTTCTTCATAATTTGGTCAATATAACCAGTATCTGCAAGAGCGACATTAGCACATCATTCCTACTGATCATAAAGATGCATAATTTCTGTAGGATGCCACATATTTGAACAAATATAGCCTTGTAGGTTTCATGTTTGTTTTCACAAAACCATAGAATGATCTATAATAGTCATTGAATTCTGCCCTTAAGTAATATAGTCTCACTTAGCAACATAACAGTTGCCCTTGTTTAGTTGCAAAGGATTTTCCATGAAGTACTGTAAGGCAATGCTGGAAAATATCTGTTCAGAAATTAGTACCTGGATTTTGAATCTGCCTCTTACACATATCTATAGCAATCTATCTAATTAAACTTTGGGGACAATCATACTTACCTAAGGGCTTTTTGGTATTGGGAATTGGAAAAATAAACACAGCATTCTTATCCTAAAGATCAGCCAACTGGGGAATTCTACAAGTACTAATGCAATACAGGTAGTCCTTGACTTACAACAGTTCATTTAGTGACAGTTCAAAGTTACAACATCACTGGAAAAAAGTGACTTATGACCATTTTTCATACTTATGACCTCATGGTCACGTGACCAAGATTTCGATGCTAGACAACTGGTTCATATTTACAACAGCTGCAGGGTCTCCAGATCGTGGGAGCGCCTTTTGTGATCTTCTGACAAGCAAAGTCAATAGGGAAAACAGATTCACTTAACAACCGGATTACTAACTTAACAACTGCAATGATTTGCTTAACAACAGTGACAAGAATATTTGTAAAATGGGGCAAAAGTCACTTAATGTCTCACTTAGCAACATAAACTTTGGGCGCAATTATGGTTGTAAGTCGAGGACTACCTGTACTTTCACTTGACAATAAAGAACCTGAGTGAATCCTTTCTGAATCAAAGCAAAGATTAGTCAAAGACTGCAGTCTAGGATAAGAAAGGATGCAAGTTGCCTTCAGTGGTCTGTGAATATCAGTCGAACACAACCATCCAAGTGATTTAAAGTATCACTCAACCATCACTATGGAGATAGAAAGCCAGTTCACATTAATATATCACTAGAATGATGGTTGGAAGGTATTACAAATTGCTTCAGTGGACAATCTGGTTTCTGATAGATTAGCCAGGTGTCAATGGGAAGCATAAAAAAAGATATAAAACAACAATCTTTTTGTGTTGCTGCTTCTCCCCTCACTGTCTTCTCCTACCCATTTGGAGGCAAACTGGCTCTGAATATGGATTATCTATATAGCATAAGGATTAAAGTTGTTAGTCCTTTTTATTTAGCATATTGGGGGGTTTTCCCCCCCAATATGGAAACTTAAGTTGGTACATATGGCCTTTTTTGCATTATCCACAGAAGAATCTTGTGACATAAATTAAGACCTTGTTGCTTTTATTAAAATGATAGAAATAGTGTTGTGCCACAGTGTATTTGACATCATACACTTTGGTTCCATCTCCTCTGTATGTGCTATCACGTAACATTTCACTGTCCTTTCTTTGTTCTGCACCCCCCCCGCCCTTTACTGACATTACTGTTTTTCACTGGTTACTTTGAAGGTACAGTCAGTTCATATTATGTGAGTTTAAGTAGAATGTTTGGGAAGTGGATAGGTGTGAAAAACATCGGAAGTTTGAAGGGTAACATCTGTGGACAAGTTGCTTGGCCAAGCAATCCTCGAAAGTCTAATCTGATGAAGCATGACCTAAGAGAAAATAAAGAATAAATTCTAATAGCAAGATTCTTCACCCTGTGAAAGAAAGTTCCATGCCATAGGATACATTGTACACTGTTTTATTACAATTATTTATATGTGTCTATTTGAATACCTCTATTGTTGATTGTGGTAATATAACCTATTGATCATTTTATCATTTTCTGTAAGGCCTTTGTATAACTAGCAGTAAGTCTAGGAAGATGTGGGCATTCTTGGTGGGGGTAGGAGTATCTTTGCTCAGAGTGCCTCATTCTGTTTTGATTCTGCCAGTTTAGAAGGAATAGGAAAATGGGTGAAAGTTCAAGGTACAAGATACACAGTTGTGCTTTCTCATGGGACAGACTTTCCGTGGCTGTATGATCTCACCCTAGCAAGGTAACATCTGGGACTTTCCAAGATTGTGTGTTCTCATGCTGGTGAAGTAATCTCCTGTTGAGGTCATTGTTTTCTGAATATGCATACTGTATATTTTGCTTGTGTGTTTTCTCAATAAATACTGCTACCTGAGTTCTCTCAGGGTTGGCATTTTTCTCAGAGACAGTTCCCTGTGTCTCATTTCAATGTCAAACCACCATAAATGGTGACCCCGACGTGATAGCTTGGAAAGCTATACGTTTCCCGCATCTATACTCATCGTCGCGGACGCCGACTGGGCCCTCATCTTCTTCGCTGGACGAAGATAGATTCTTTCGTGAGTATGGGGAGATCTCTCGAAGGCTCAGAAAGAGCACATCAGGGAATTGAGAGGGATCATTGGGAATAGTTTTGGGTTTGGAATTGGCAGTAGGGGTTGTGCTGTAGGAAAGAAAGAAATTGAGGACTTACTACAGTATGTTTGGAAAAATATTAAGTCATATCCAGAGGGAGGTAGTATTAAAGTAGAGTCCTGGAAAAAGATAGGAAATTTTTGCACGAGGAACCTCGTGCCCCTTCTTCAATTTTGTTAACCTGGAGAGTGATTATGGATGCATTAGCTACTTATGAACAACCGCTCCTATCACCCCCGAAGAAGGTTTGCCGCTTTACCATGCGGTACGTTGTTGCCGCCGACGGCACCTCCAGATAAATCTGGGGGACTGTCCGGCGCTAGCAATACTTTGTCAGAGGATAAGAGTTTACCTTTAAGGGTTCAGGTGGATGCAGTTACTGCAGCTATTCAAGAAGCAAAGAATAGAGGGGAATTATCAGGAGATGATTTGGTGGAGTTTGGAGTAGAAGTTCAACTTAATCCAGTGGAAATTGTCATGGATGCTGCATTAAATCCGCAGCGGGAGTGGAAGCCTTTACAGCTCAGAATTTTGAGGGAAGTTAAGCAAGCAGCAAAAGAATATGGTGTTAGAACACCATATACTCAGGCATTGTTAGAAGCAGTTGGTTATGGAAATAAAATGATTCCAGCTGACTGGAAAGCTCTGTTGAATATGATTTTAACTCCAGCTCAATATTTGGTGTTAGATCAGAAATGGAGACAGCTGGCAGTCCAGAGGGGAACAGCAAATGTTACCCCAGATCAGCTTTATGGAGCTGGTAATTTTACAACAGTGGAACAACAGAGAGATGGTATGCCTGAGGAAGGGTTCATTCTTCTCCCACAAATAATTTTTCAAGCCATAGGGTCTCTCCCTGACGGCGAAGGTGGTGAGAAGACCTTTACTAACATCAAACAAGGGAACAATGAACCCTATGAAAATTTCATTAGCAGACTGAAATTGGTTATTGAAAGACAAATTGATAATCAATTCGCCCAGAAAGAGTTGCTTTTAAGTTAGCAGTAGAACAAGCTAACACAGATTGCAAAAGATTTTAAATCCACTGGTAGCAAGTGGAGAGCGAGAAATCGCAGATTTGATTAATGCATGTAGAAAGGTAGGGAGTCAGTCTTTTAACATGGAAACTTTAGCTCTGGCTTTACAAACAGGACATGCTCAAAGGGAATTGTTTCAATTGTGGGAAGCCTGGACATTTTAAAGCGCAATGTCGGGCTCCTGGAGGGGGTCAAAGTCAGCAGAATAAGAGATCAATGGGACAGGGTGTTCGTCTAAATCAGCGTGCCCAAAATGTAAGAAAGGATACCATTGGGCATATCAGATGCTCCTACAGTTTTTACTGATGGAGGGAAAGTTTTGGTGCTTGTGTTTGGAAAGATAAATCTGAATTTGGCATACAAAAGTGACTTCAGAGCAGAAGTCTGCCCAGCAGGCAGAACTTGCTGCTGTAGTTTTGGTTTTTCAAAATTTTCACAATCAGGATTTTAATTTAATAGTGGATTCATTGTATGTGTATAATTTGTTACCCTTTGTAGCAGGTTCTTATTTGTCTCCTGGAATATCACCTGATATTTTAAGGTTGCTTTTGCTGTTACAAGGATGTTTGGAGCAGCGTGTGAATGTGTGTATGCCACGCTCAAGACCATGTTGACTAAATTAAATAAAAAGGAGGGAAGCTCCTGGGGCTTCCGGCGATTCAAGATCAATTAAATCTAGCTTTATATACTTTAAATTTTTAAAATTTGTCTGGTAACCCCCTGCGGCGCGGCCAGCAGGCATTTTTCTTCTCCTTCTACAGATGCGGTGAGACCTCAGGTGTTGGTGCGGTTCCTTCCGGATCCGGCATGGGTTCCTGCTGAGCTGATAACGTGGGGACGTGGTTATGCAGCAGTTGAACATCTTGGTCAAATTCGTTGGGTTCCTGGTCGGTGTGTTCGGCCTGATCATTCGCAGGCACCTGTGAAGGAAGTTTCGGAGGAGCAGGATGGTGCATCTGTGGTTCCTGATCTTGCTGATTCTGCCTAATCTGTCCTGGGCTGCTCGGGTGCGGAGAGAGCAGCGACAGCATGTTCAGCGTGCCGGAGATTTGGGCGATGATTTGTGGATAGATAATAATTACATTAAAGATTTGCGCACAACTGCCAAAAACTTGAACATCACCAATTGTTGGTTGTGTATGCACCTTCCTGGGAGAGTGGGAGAAGGACTGACTCTACATGGGGTTCCATTTAATCGGTCTACTTTGCAGACCGGAAAGCATAACATTTCATATGCCATGAACTTCACGGTCAAGGTGAAGACTGCACTGCAGTCTCCAGCACATTTATGTTTCCAAAACATTACAAACTCACAATTCTTGGGGAATCATAGTGTCTGCAATTACACTATTAAGTGGACAAATGGTTCAGAGAACAACATAACTTGGGTAAATGGGAAAATGAGTCTGACGCATTTGGCCAGTATCAATATCTAGACATGAAACAGCTGATGCAAGCGGCAAGTCAACAAGGTTATGTACAGCTGGAAGGGTTTTGGTTTTTATGTGGACTGTGGGCATATCAACAAATCCCTGCAAATTGGTCAGGGACATGTACTTTGGGGTTTGTCATTCCGGTTATCTATAAGTTAGATACATTGCCTCCTGATGTTCGGATCCGAAATCGTCGGGAATTGGATTCGGGTCTAACCATGGGAGGTAATCTATGGACACAAATTTCTCGAGGTCTTATCCCGCCTTTGGGAATTGCTATGAACTATAGAGATATTCATATTTTAAATAATTTTACTGTTGCTATGTTTAATGATACTATAAAGAATATTAAGATGATTAATGTAGAAATGTCTGAAATTCGTACAGTTACTTTGCAAAATCGATATGCTTTAGATATTATGTTAGCTGCCCAAGGAGGAGTTTGTGCTTTAATTCATTCACATTGTTGTGTTTTTATACATAATTATGAGCCAAACATTACAAAAACTGTTCAGGACATGGAAGATCGTATTGCTCAGCATCAATCTGGAGCCGATGGGTTTAATGCATCATTCTGGGACAGTCTATGGTCCTGGCTTCCTGATGGATCATGGTTTCGCTCCTTATTGCAAGGGGTTGTTATTATTATTGCTATATGTATCTTATTATGTTGTTTTATTCAATGTATTCCTAATCTATTACAAATGTGTACCTCAGTCTTCCGGCGTGAGGGATCAGGTCATGAGGGAACTGTGTACTATGCCACTAAAACACCCCCTATCTTTGAATAAATAAAAAAGGAGGGAATGTGGTAATATAACCTATTGATCATTTTATCATTTTCTGTAAGGCCTTTGTATAACTAGCAGTAAGTCTAGGAAGATGTGGGCATTCTTGGTGGGGGTAGGAGTATCTTTGCTCAGAGTGCCTCATTCTGTTTTGATTCTGCCAGTTTAGAAGGAATAGGAAAATGGGTGAAAGTTCAAGGTACAAGATACACAGTTGTGCTTTCTCATGGGACTTTCCAAACTTTCCCATGAGACTTTCCGTGGCTGTATGATCTCACCCTAGCAAGGTAACATCTGGGACTTTCCAAGATTGTGTGTTCTCATGCTGGTGAAGTAATCTCCTGTTGAGGTCATTGTTTTCTGAATATGCATACTGTATATTTTGCTTGTGTGTTTTCTCAATAAATACTGCTACCTGAGTTCTCTCAGGGTTGGCATTTTCTCAGAGACAGTTCCCTGTGTCTCATTTCAATGTCAAACCACCATAGTTGATGAGAAAATTTCAATTTTTTCCAGTTTTTTTTTCTCAGAACTTTGGAGTGAATGAAGTAAACATCAATTTACCTTATACAGTATGGTTATTGGGTCAAACATCACCATCTCCACTCTCCTCAATAACTAGGATCCTAACTTGGATTCGCTTTAAGGGTATCTTTGATGCTATCAAAAGGGTATCTCTTTTCTGACTTGAAATTAATAAAGTAATCTCTAAGAATGATGCAGAAACATCAAGTAAGATTAGATCTTTGTTGACATATCTGACAGGAAATTATCTCTATTGGTACAAGTTCATTGTGCTTTTACCTTTAAATGTAGCATCCTAATTAATTGTTAGAGAAAATTTCAAAAAGAAGTTCCTCTTAGTTTATGGTCAAACATGTCTATGCTTTGAAAACAAACTCTGAACTCTGATAGAATAGATTTTTGTAACTGCTGTTACTCTCCCCATTCTTTTGTGAGACACTGACACAGATAATACCCAACAAATAAATCTATTAGAACGTTATAGTTGATATAAGAAAAACAATGATTGAAGAAATACATTTTCTTAAATCATCACATATAACCTTCCACAAACATGGCCAAGTTTCCATATTCTTAACCAGGAAAAAGCACCCCAATAAAAGAAACTCAAAGAGGTTTAGCTGGAGGAAATCAAATTGTTGTGTTACTATCAACTGACTGGAAGTATGACATACACTATCATTATAATGTTCATGAAATTAGAAATTCGTCAGGTTCTTTAGCCTAGAGATTTATTCTCTCTTTCCCTTGTTGTGAAACAGTTAAACAATAGTCACTAGTTTCTCAACTCACAACTTAGAACATGAGTTTTTTAATCAAACCTATTTGCTTATTTTTGGATTTATTCGGATTTGGCTTCCTGCAGTATGTATATTCAACTGGGCATACAAACCAGAAGTATCTTGAAGAAAACTGCCACACATGGAAAACAAACTTGCTTGGACTTCCCTTAGCTTTAAGTACCCAATCATTAACAAAAAGACATTTTAAGTTCAATTTATTTTGCAAATCAATCCTATAAATAGCTACAATATAAATATACTTCTGCTGTTTAGAGAACTGAGATAATAGACCATTGGTTTTATTTAGTTTGCAGAATTCTTTATAGAATAGTTTTCCCTCATCCGAATTCCAATTGAGTTACATTAATGTGTATTTTTTCCAGAGGAGAATATGGAGCTCAATTATTAAGCTTATGGATTTCAGACAAAAAAAAAATACGGAATATGGAGTTGAAATTCAACCCTGTGGGGCTAAAACAGACTTCTGAGTAAACTCTTGGCATAATCTAGTCTTTTTAAAAGCAGAGGTCTAGATGGGTCAGTAAAATGGATTGGGATAAGGAGGATATATATGTCTTATATGTGTCCTAAATAGACAGGAATCATATTGGTCACCCTGTGTATGCATTCATTGCTCATATATCTACTGTGTTTCTCCAACAATACGGCCTCCACCAGTAGGAAGGCCCAGCATGTTTTATTGGCATAAAATCAAATTAAACCCCTCCCCCCAAATTAAGGCCTATATTAACCATGTGAAATGGGGGGAATGGCAGGGGGGGCTTGCCGTTAGGAAGTACTTTTGTTGCATACCTGGATATGGTGCAGCCTGCGTTGGTGGGGCACTTCGTATCGGGAGACCTTCCGCCACGATTGCTTTACCTTCTCCCCATGCTGCCGCGGCATTTAGAGCAATGCCGCAGCGTTTGGTACAGCCATGCGTGGCCAACCAGGGCTCCTCCCTGCCTCTGCCTGATGCCCTGCGGAAACACTTGGCTTCAGCTGCTCCTGTTGCCGCCTTCCCTTTGCCTTCGAAGGTAAAGCCAATTCTTTTAAAAACGACACCCTACTACAACAAAGCCTCCCCTGCCCGAGAGGGCAGCCCAACCCCACGTGGGGAGGCAAATCTCCCGGGGCCGCAGCACAGGATCGGCCCACCCTGGGAGAAGCACCCAGCTGCCATCCCTGCCTGGCGCCGGGCAGAGCACAAAGAGCTTCTCCTGGGGCGCCCAGCGCAGCTGACAGGTGGGCCCTCCTGCCCAGTGGCAGAGCTCTCGCCAAGGCAGCGAGCGCCTCCCCACCAGGCCCTCCGCTCATCCCACCAGGTCCGTGCTGGGCAGAGCTGGGAAAGTGAGCCACGGGTGCGCGCCCGCCTGCCAAGTGAAAGAGCTGGGCCAACCCAAGCTTGTCTTCCTTCCCAAGTCCCTCCAGCCCGAACCCAAAGGGGCCACCGGGAGAGGCTGCCTGAGGCAGTCATAGCGCCCACCCATCTGTGGACAGGGAGGCAATGCGACAGCCTGCGCCGCGTCCTCCTCCAAGCTGAGCCCCACCAAGTCAGCGCCTCTGCCTGATGCCCATTCCGCTTCAGCGTTTGGAGCTGCCGGAGCATTTGGAGATGCATGGGGACGGGGCTGGGCTGGGTGAGGGGTGGAAAGGACGGGCGGCTTCGGGCTCTCTCCGCCGGCCAGGGAAGCAGCACTGCCATCACCTCGCCTCCCTGTCCACGGATGGGTGGGTGCTATCAGTGCCTCAGACAGTCTCTCCCGGTGGCCCCTTCGAGTTCGCGCTGGAGGGATTGGGGAAGGAAGCCAAGCTCAGGTCAGCCCAGCTCTTTTGCTTGGCAGGCAGGCGGGCACCCATGGCTTGCTTTCCTGGCTCTCCCCAGCCCACATGGCTCTGGTGCGGCCCTGGTGGGATGAGCGGAGGGTCCTGCGGGGAGGCACTCGCTGCCTTGGTGAGAGCTCTGCTGCCGGGAAGGAGGGCCTGCCTGTCAGCTGCGCTGCGCGTCCCAGGTGAAGCTCTTCATGCTCTGCCCGGTGCCAGGCAGGGATGGTGGCTGGGCGCTTCTCCTGAGGTGGGCCGATCCTGCACTGCGGCCCTGGGAGATTCACCTCCCCACATGGGGTTGGGCTGCCCTCTCGGGCAGGGGAGGCTGTGTTGTAGTAGGGCATCATTTTTAAAAGAATTGGCTTTGCCTTCTAAGGCAAAGGGAAGGCGGCGACAGGAGCGCCTGAAGCCGAGTGTCTCCGCTGGGCTCCGGTTGCAGGGAAGAGCCCTGGCTGGCCGCATGTGGCTGCGCCAAATGCCACAGCATTGCTCTAAACACCACGGCAGCAAGGGAGAAGGGAAAGCAATGGTGGTGGAAGGTCTCCTGATACGAAGTGCCCCACCAACGCTGAGGTCAACATCCATGCTGTCGCCGCCCGCCCACCCGAGGATGCAAGGGGGGGAATTAAGTCACCCCCCCCCCCGAAAAGACGGCCTAGCCGTTTTTTCAGGGGTCAAAAAAAAATAAGGCCCGGCCTTATTTTGTGAGAAACACGGTATTGAGTAGATCTTTTAAAAATCTTCCAAGTAAGACATAATGATTTAAACAATGTATATAAAAGTTCAGCTTTGTGACAGAATGGATTGTCTTTTAAACATTCAGAATTCTTTGATGAAGTTTGAGCAGGTTATAAAAACAAGTATTAAAGGTTAAATGTTATAGACCTGAACATCATACTTATGAAGGATTAATGTTATGAATTCACCATTCATATGAATGGTGACTTGGCATATTTGAGTTTCGCTATAATGAAAGTCCTTAAATTGGACATCATATTTGTATAGCTGGGAGGACAGCATGTTAAGACAATATAATTATGTTCAATATAATTATGTATGCAGAGTTCCCTTTATTTTTTAAAAAAATGTTGAACTGGAAGAAGATTATGAAGAAAATAGTGAAATTAAAACTTCAAGCCAGGAACCTATTAACAGAAAAGTAAGTTACCAAAAATGTCTTCTGACAAAATCTATAATCTTTCTGCCAAAATAATATTGTACCGCTGGATCTTTGGACCTGGTAAAGTTCCCCTTGCCCGATTCAGATGTTTCGTGTTAGTGGAGAGGAGGAGAAAAATGAGGGAGGGAGGGAGAGGGGCATGCATTGCTTATTAAATAGTGGGAGAGATGTGAATTAGAATTTGGAGTAGAGGTGATGGTGCCACCATAGTCTTAGAGTGGGTAACACCATTTAAAGCCATAACTTTCACATCAATATAAATTAAATTGGAATCTGGCTGTGGCTTTTCAATGAAGCATGCAAGAGTTAGCCATAAAATTTACAGGCTTGTTATCTATGAGCTGAACTGAAAACAAACACTCATACAGGTGGAGTGTGCCATCTGTTTACATATAAACAAGTGGCCTAATTCAGCCTTAAGGCAATTGCCATAAAGGAAGAAAGGGAGGGGACACTTGTTCCAGCAAACCAATCACCTCAAGCAAAAGTTAATTTGTCCAGACCATCTGCAGGCAAGAGAAGGCCAAGAGAAAAAAATAATCAGCCAAACTGCAAGAGTTAGGTGTTGCCTTGGCAGGACCTGTGAGTGAAAGCACAAAATAGAGATCTGCTTAAGCTGCAGGCTGAACAGATCTTGGTATTATGATAACAAAACAGCCCTGACTCATTCTTGAGGTTCATCTTGAGGTGTTTAACCAGGTGCTTTTCCTAGAAAAAGATCAGATTGCTCACTTCTGTGTTTGCTCTCTTCTTTTCTCTCTTGAGAGAAAACTGGCAGAAGCTACTGGGCTATAAAAAAAAGAATTAGAAGAGAAGAGGAGCTGGAAGGGACCTTAGAGGTCTTCTAGTCCAGCCCCCTGCTCAAGCAGGTAAACCTATACTATTTCAGATAAGTGGCTGTCTAGTCTCTTCTTAAAAACCTCCAGTGATGGAGTGCCTATGGTTTATGAAGGCAAGCTATTCCATTGGTTAATTGTTCTCACTGTTAGGAAGTTTCTCCTTAATTCCAGTTGCTTCTCTCTTTGGTTAGTTTCCAACCATAGTTTCTTGCCCTGTCCTCTGGTGCTTTGTAGAATTATTTGATCCCCTCTTCAAATTGATAGGGTTACTGTATTGTTGCTTTCATGCCTTTGTTTAGGCATGTGTAAAAAGCTTTTGTGCATGGAAGAGATAGTTCTGGGTGGTGGCTACCCAAATGGAAATAGGAATATTTTATCTAGACATGGCCTGGTGGAACAGATGTGGTTGGAAACATGAAGCATGTCTTTGGTCAGAAGTGTGGTCAAGTTGAGAAGAATCAGAAAAGGGTAAGGTCACTGAAAGTGATTACACATAGCAGCAATTGCTGAGTAGAGGGAATGGAATGGAAAAGAGGGGCCTGGATATTGGGGACAGATAAGCAAGAAGAGTAAGGGACACTAAGGCATTGAAAGATTGGTGGGAAAAGAAGTTGTTCTTATTGGTGGGAAGACTGGGGAAGGAGAAGACACACGGGCCTTGCAGAGATTCAGATTCTAATTTAATTTATACTCCATAACTTTCCACATTCCAGCCTTGCCTTCCTTGCTTAGCTCTGTAAGATCCCTCTGGATTTGTTGTGGCCAAAATCTAGAATATTCTTTGTTTGGGTTCATGCTGATCATAACAGTGGTGGGATTCAAAAATTTTTACTACCACTTCTGTGGGCGTGGCTTGGTGGACGTGGCAGGGAAGGATACTATAAAATCTCCAGTCAGAGGTGGTATTTGCCAGTTCTCCAAACTACTCAAAATTTCCACTACCGGTTCTCCAGAACTGGTCAAAACCTGCCAGATACCACCTCTGGACCATAACCCCCAGGATGAACCTGCCAAACTGTTAAACCAAAAAGTGATTGGTTGGTGGGCATGCTTCAACAAGATTTAATCTACTGAAGTATGAAATAGCATGTATATGTTTTCCAACAGATGTAATTCTGTGTTCTTGCTTACCTAGAACTTTTCTAATGCAGTTTTTAAAAAGTGCTTTCTTGTAGGCATCTTTGAAAACATTTGGGTACTTTTAGCTGCCTTAATTTTGGATGCTGAATTCATACTACAGTAGTTAACAATCCTAGGACCCATGGGAGGACAAGCTGCAGGGGCCTGATGGAGCCTTTCTTCACAGATGTCAACCTCTCGCTCCTTGGGCTAAAAAAGATGCTGTGTCAGGACAACCTTCAGAAGAGACATTGTCATGAGAATCCCTTGGGGATACTTCCTGTTACTCCTCAAGAATAAATGTTGGGAGAAAATTTAGACTCTAACAGAGTAAGAACTTTTGGCTGGTTTTTAATTACTGTTGTAAGTCCTGGGAGCAGAGAACTACAGGGGAAATGGCTGCATGCCCATTGAAGAGAAAGGAGGGCAGCCTATGTAACATTCCGATCAAAATATTATACTTTTCAAATGCCAGATCAGGTGATAGTAAAGGATATATCATCTAGGATTTAGTCCCAGATTAAAGTGCTGCCTGGGATAAATCTGCAATCAGATTTATTGAATGAAGAAATAGATCAAGCAACATAAATCTTGAAACCTGGATATTTTTACTTTAGCATTGATTTAGTTTATTGGGGCACAGCTTTCTTCTCTTGTTAACAAATCTTTGATCCACTGGAAAAGCTGGTTATCTACATTTCTCAGAAATGGAAGAATGTGTAATATTCCAAGGTTATAAAGTTTGCCAATTTCCAAACCCCTAGCTTCTTTCCCAGGCTCTGAGAAGTTCATTACACTGGATCTATGTTACAGAGAATTGGCTGTGACAGGAGGTGTGTGTCAGTTATTCCCAACTCTGTCTGATAAGGACACTCTATGATTATCCCTACACCCCTGTTGGTGAGAAAACATGTGAATACTGACAAATTGTCATCAAACAAAAAGTACAGTGAAATCTAACTGTAATAGACCCCCATTTAACAAACATATGATTCAGTGGATCAAATGTCTACCCAGACATTCCCATAAATAATAAACAAGACCATGGCATTCCAAAATGGTCTGACTGAGGTAGCAATATATAACTTTTATTTTAAACTTGTGACATCTGCAATGATTAATTCAAATCATCATTTTTGTATTTTTGTCTGTAACTTTTGTTTGTAGTTATCAGACAGCCTCTGACCCCAAATATCTATTAAAGGAAGGATACCCTGTACTTCTGTTTCTTTCTTTCTTTCTTTCTTTTTCTTTCTTTCTTTCTTTCTTTCTTTCTTTCTTTCTTTCTTTCTTTCTTTCTTTCTTTCTTTCTTTCTTTCTTTCTTTCTTTTCTTTCTCTCTGTCTCTCTCTCTCTCTCTCTCTTTCTTTCTTTGTGCAGTTTTATTAAATATTTTGAAAATGATATAATTTTCTCTGTAATATCAGATTAGGATCTTGAACAGTTACAGTACCAACAGGTGTGCTCCAAATTAAAATTCATTGAGTAAAATGGGGCTTTCATCTTGGTGAGCAGTATCAAAATGTGTTGAATGTAGAGACATCCTTTAGTGGGTGTCAGAGAACTCAAGATGGTAAATGCACTGCCAAAACCCCGTACCTTTCTTATGCACATCATGGGGTACATATAAAAAGGGGTGGGACCTCATTTGCATAAAAGTCAAAATAGCTTTTATCTTGATTTTTCAGAATCTCTTACAAAGGCACCTATCTGGGAGATTTAGTGAGATCTGACTTTCTATATTTTTCCTATGTAAGGCTATGTTATGAATGATTTCCTCATTTTACGCTTGATTTATTTTTGCTTTTTTATGAATTTCATCCATTTGATCTTTAGCAACAATGTTCTCCTAGAATAGTTTTCATTCAGTCAGTTAAAAAAGACAATATCTATCCAGGATCTTATAATATACAATCTGTATTACTTTATCTTTGCCTCTTTTTTTCAATATGGTGGTTTAAACAGAGGCTAAAAGGCACAGAACTGACCAACATTGTTGAATTTGGCAGTCTCATCATGAGATGCAACATAGTACCAAATTTGTCATTTACATTCAATTGCCTTTGGCTAATATAAAAACAAAGATAGATTCAATCACAGATTTATACATATACCTTTCAGTTATCCCATCCTGGGTTTTGCCTCTTGTTCCATCCTGGAGAGACACTATATGATTTGTAAAGTTTCTGATACAAGCCTTGGAAAATAAAATGAGGTAATGTTAATTGTGTCTGAAAACGTGGAGTTATTCCAGAGATTCCATGGTGTGGAGAATACCCAAAACACGCAAGCAAGATGTAATGCTTTCTTCTACAGGTAAGGAAAGAGACTGTATAGTCTAGGAAATTTAAATGAAGCAGGAGAATGACTTACTGTATCATTTTATCTCAATCCAGTGATTTCTCCATGCTATGAGATGAGTATGTATGAGAACCATTCTTGCTTAAATTTAGTTAAGTCCCTATTGTACTGTTAGCTTTGGCTAAACTGCATATTCAGCTTTAAATTCCCAGTCAGACATTGTTGGGATGTGTTATTCTGTTAGTGTTTAACATATCCACTATTTCCAAGGAGAACATTAGGAATTGCTTCAAGGCCTTGAACTTCATTGATATGGAACCAGAGGAACTGTGGACTGAAATTGTTAAGAATGAATGAGTTAAGAAATTGTTAAGGATGAATGTGAAAAGAAATTGTCAAAGACCAGGAAACAGAAGAAACAAAATTGGATGTCAGAACAGATGATGGAAATTGTCCATGAGAGGCTAAAAGCCAAAAAAGGACAAATATCTCAGAAAGGAATTTAATTAAGAATTTCAGAGAGCTGTTAGAAAAGACAAGAAAAAGTATTACAACAACTATAAAGATATTGAAGATAGAAACAGATATAGAAAAAGAACAAAACATTTATGAACTCAGAAGGAGGTCTCAATTTTGAATTGGTATACTAAAAGTAAACACTTAATACTAAACACAAAGAATATCAAACAAACCAGATGGAGTATATTAAAATTCTGACCAGTAGGAATGTCAATATTCAAAATACCCTGGTTCATTGATTAAAGAAGGCATTTGTGTTAACCAGATAAAGCTGTGAAATGTCTTAGGAAAATGGGAATCCTAGAATATTCCATTGCCTTCATGTGACATAAATGTGCAGAACAGAAAGTCAAAAACTAGGCAAAACACAGTGGCTCCAGGCTGGCATGTATCCTTTCTCCTTATTTATTCCCCTTATTTATACTCCCCTTAGTGTGTGTGTATGTGTGTGTGTGTAATATATATATATATATATATATATATATATATATATATATATATATATATATATATATATATATATATATATATATATATATATATATATATATATATATTCTGAGGTTCTCCGGGTATTTGTATGTGATCTTTGGTTATTCGGGTTTTCTCCGCGTAAGATTGGAAGTATCTAGGCAACGTTTGATGAAGTCTCATTCATCATCTTCAGGCTTCTGTCTTCAGCTCTGTGCTTCTCAGAGTGATGTGAGCTTGCAGCTGCTTCTTCCTTTTAACTGCTAGTGGGGTGTAACTTGATTGGGTGGGGGCTTGGCTGTGTTCTGATTGGGTGGGGTGTGTTCTGATTGGTTGGGGTTTGGCTGTGTTCTGATTGGTTGGGGGTTGGCCATGTTCTGATTGGCTGGAGGTGTGTTCTGTTCAGGTGGGGCTTGGTTGTGCTCAGGTTGGTCTTAGTTACTGGGGATTTGAGCTGGTGAGCTGTGATCTTGCTGTTTGGCTTCGAGTCTGATTGGTTGGGGGTTGGCCATGTTCTGATTGGCTGAGGTGTGTTCTGTTCAGGTGGGGCTTGGTTGTGCTCAGGTTGGTCTTAGTTACTGGGGATTTGAGCTGGTGAGCTGTGATCTTGCTGTTTGGCAAGATCAGACCTCTACGGGGAGGAAATAAACAGCCAGATCAAAACCTATGAGAAGCTGGAAGTTAAAAGAGCAGGAATACTATGTGACATCAAATTCCTACGCAGCTCCAGAGACAACAATGCAACACCGACCTGCTTCAAATTAACATTTCATCACAGCACAGCAGTTACTAAACATATCCTGAAAAGAACTGAAATGGCTCTACTCAGGAACGAGCTCCACAGAAAGAGATTCCAATAGTTTTTCTACTGACACTCTTTGGAAGAAGCAGGATAGAAAGATAATAGATACATTTGAGCGTTTACATTAGAGAAGCCATGAGAATATCATAGATAGTCAAGAAAAGAAACAAATGGCTCACAGAACAAATTAATCACAAGTTCTCATTTGAGGCAATATGAGCAGGCTCAAACAGTAACATTTTGGATAAAGTATATAAAGATCCAGTTCATAATTCTGCAAAAGGAAAGAAAAAAAGAAAAGGATGGTCAACTGCAAAGTAGATGGGCATGATTATAGCAATGATGTTTACATAGCTGGAAGACCTGAAGACCTGTCTACAGTATATGGTTAGTAGGGGCAACATCAACATGGTGGTTCAAAACCAATCTATCAAGCAATTGCTATATTTTTATGCTGTCAAAAGAACTTTTGAAGTTTATAATGGAAACATAAATAAATATATTAAATAAAATTAGCAAAGTAGGACTTTAACTACCCTGACATCAACTATGAAACAAACTCTGCAGCAAATAGGAGCTCAAGCAAGTTCCTACCATGCTAAGCTAATAACTTTATCATCCAAAAGTTGCTTTTATTAGTACTGCTGACTTTTTAAAAATCATTTGTATTGGGTGGGGATTTTATTGATGAATTCTGTGTACCATGTTTTAATTTTACTTTATATTTGATTGTAGTATTCTCAAGATTTCCAAGCATTTAGTGCTTAGCTGCATTAGTGGTGAACTGAATTAGTATGCAGCTATCTTTTAGAAATAAATATATAAGAATGCTTTATTTCTCCCTGCCAGATTAGATACTGAAATTTAGTTTTTCTTGGCTATCATGTATGATGAATTAATTACATCACTGATGCCATGGAGATCTTGCCCCTAGTCTCCAAAAATTACTGGGGTAAAACAAGATCTCAGTCACGAGGCCATTCATTCATAAAGAATTTAGAGATCAAATAATTTTTGAAATCTGTTCAAAATGACAGTGATTTGGCCCTGGCAAGGAAGAGATGTCCTGTTTAAAATATGCCTCTCTTGTTCCGCAGCCAAGACTAAAACACTGGCAGGATTGTTATGAAATGTCCTGAAGCGGCCGTTGCCTCCCTATGACATTTGTGGAAGGTGTGTGTTTACCGTGAATGAAACTTCTTTCTCAGGAAACATGCCCATCCTATTGCATAAACTCTTCCAGTTTGGGCAGTGAAAAATGTTTATTTTTCCAAAAACAACAAAAGAGGAAACGGACAAAGCAAATGCCTGGATTCCAATCCAAATCCAATTAACATTGGTTTTTGTGACTGTTCTGTTTTTAATCTACCCAGGTCTTGAACCAGTGTGTCATGGGATAGGTCATGTACCCCCCAAAAATAAAAATCCCATGCAGCATAAGAATGCATTGTTTCTCTCATCCCTTTGAAGTGCCTAAAAACACGAACAATCAGAATGCTAGGATATCAGAAGGAATGGGATTTGTGTGTCTCTGAGCACATAATTTATGTTATACATTATGGAGAATAACAATTTGGGAAACCAGGTTTGAGTTAAATATTTTTAACTGTTATTAATTATCAATCAATAATACAAGTATTATTTAAGCAACTGCTATTCACATGTTCATATTCATATTAATATGAATATAATATGTTCATATTAAGAGCAACTGTGTTCTCTTCGCTGATGATGTAAAACCATTCAACACCACCGACAATACTGCTACCTTTCAGAAAGACCTTGACTATGTATCAGAATGGTCAAACAAATGGCAACTTCAAATCTCAACAAATAAATGCTCCATCTTCCATATTGGCAAAAAAAAATCAGAAATAAAATAAATAAAAAAATCAGAAAATAAAATACAAGCTGAATAGTCAAGACCTTGTTGATGATCCAAACTCTGTAAAGGACCTTGGAGTACTCATCTCTAATGACCTAAGTGCTAGAGCCCACTGTAACTACATAGCCAAAAGGGCATTAAGAGTTGTTAACCTAATCTTACATAGCTTTTTCTCTGGTAATATCACACTACTAACTAGGGCATAAAAAACATTTGCTAGACCAATACTTGAATACAGCTCATCAGTCTGGAACCCGCATTACATATCTGATATTAATACAGTTGACCCCAAAAACTTTAACCTTAAACTTTAACCTTAGACTGTCTACTATTGACCTCACCCCTTTCCTAAGAGGTCTCTAGGGGGTGTGCATAAGCACACCAACATGCCTACGGTCCCTGTCCGATTGTTTCTTTCTTTTTTCTTATATGTATCCATTTCATGTACTCATAACTATGTTTATACTTATACCTGTAATCTTATAATCGCTTGACAAATAAATAAAAATAAATAAATGTTGTTCAGCTCCCTACAGCTTGGTGCCTGTTAAAATTTACACGAAAAAGAGGGACCTGTATAATCTTGTCTAACCTGGATGAATGTTGCAGGCAGATTCTTCTTGAGTCTCTGTATAACCTAGGCACTTTTGTAAATTTCATCTTGCGTCTGTATGATTCTTCCTTTTCAGAACAACATCCTTATAGGATATTTAGGCTGGTCTCTGATTGGTTCATTGCTTGTCCTGAACTGGCTATATTATTTTTCTTTTAACTAAATATATTTTCCTTACCATTGCTTAGCTACCAAATAGTTTACTGAATGCTTTTTCAAGCCAGTAAGCCATCATTTGCTGGAAGATAAGAGTTGTGCTTTCTGTTGGACAAATCACTGAACAGGTGAGAGGGGTTGCTACTCTCTAAGCCTAATTGTTCGCTTGCAGATATTTTATTATATATTTATTATATGTGGTGTTGCGGGTTTTTGGTTCAATGTGTGGAGTGTGAAGGATGTGTGTTTGTGTTTATTTCATGGTCATGATGTGCACTGAAGATGGTGTTTGATTTCATTGTACGAAGTGCAATGACAATAAACTATTACCCAATGAAAGTGCACTGATGATATTACCTAGTTGCGTAATGAAACATCTGCAAATGAACAATGAAACTTAATGAGTACTTCAGGAGAACTCAAAAAGTTCAGCCCTGAATTACATATATTTTCTTCTATTGGAGCCACTGAATAGGTCATAGCAGATATGTCAAGGTATATTAAACAGTGCATGAGAAATTGAAGCAACCATTGAGTCCCTTTTTTTTCTTTCCTTCTGTTATTTCAGAAACTTTCAGTAAATTGAAATATCCAGAAATATGTTGATTTTTTTTGCTGTTTCTTATTCTTCAGAGTAGATAAGACTGTAACTGTAGCTGTCCTAATATCTTGCTCAAAATTTATTTATGAATTTCCTCAATACACCAAAAACTTACCTGGAAAGTTATATGTACAGGTGAAACTCGAAAAATTAGAATATTGTGCAAAAGTTCATTTACTTCAGTAATGCAACTTAAAAGGTGAAACTAATATATGAGATAGACTCATTACATGCAAAGCAAGATAGTTCAAGCCATGATGTGTCATAATTGAGATGATTATGGTTTACAGCTCATGAAAATCCCAAATCCACAATCTCAGAAAATTAGAATATTGTGAAAAGGTTCAATATTCTAGGCTCAAAGTGTCCCACTCTAATCAGCTAATTAAGCCATAACACCTGCAAAGGGTTCCTGGGCCTTTAAATGGTCTTCAGTCTGGTTCAGTAGGACTCACAATCATGGGAAAGACTGCTGACCTGACAGTTGTGCAGAAAACCATCATTGACATCCTCCATAAGGAGGGAAAACCTCAATGAAGTTGGATGTTCCCAAAGTGCTGTATCAAAGCACTGTATCAAAGCACATTAGAAAGTTATGTGGAAGGGAAAAGTGTGGAAGAAAAAGGTGCACAAGCAGCAGGGATGACCGTAGCCTTGAGAGGATTGTCAGGAAAAGGCCACTCAAAAGTGTTGGGGACTTTCACAAGGAGTGGACTGAGGCTGGAGTCAGTGCATCAAGAGCCACCACACACAGACGGATCCTGGACATGGGCTTCAAATAGTGTATTCCTCTTGTCAAGCCACTCCTGAACAACAAACAACATCAGAAGCGTCTTACCTGGGCTAAAGAAAAACAGAACTGGTCTGTTGCTCAGTGGTCCAAAGTCCTCTTTTCTGATGAGAGCAACTTTTGCATCTCATTTGGAAACCAAGGACCCAGAGTCTGGAGGAAGAATGGAGAGGCACACACTGCAAGATGTTTGATGTCCAGTGTGAAGTTTCCACAGTCTGTGTTGATTTGGGGAGCAATGTCATCTGCTAGTGTTGGTCCACTGTGCTTCATTAAGTCCAGGGTCAACGCAGCCGTCTACCAGGAGATTTTGGATTCTGCTTCCTTCCACAGACGAGCTTTATGGGGATGCTGACTTCATTTTCCAGCAGGACTTGCCACCTGCCCACACTGCCAAAAGCACCAAAACCTGGTTCAATGACCGTGGGATTAGTGTGCTTGATTGGCCAGCAAACTCACATGACCTGAACCCCATAGAGAATCTATGGGGCATTGCCAAGAAAAAGATGAGAGACATGAGACCGAACAATGCAGAAGAGCTGAAGGCCGCTATTGAAGCATCCTGGTCTCCCATAACACCTCAGCAGTGCCACAGGCTGATAGCTTCCATGCCACGCTGCATTGAGGCAGTAATTGCTACAAAAGGGGCCCAGACCAAGTACTGAGTACATTTGCATGCTTATACTTTTCAGAGGTCCGATATTGTTCTATGTACAATCCTTGTTTTGTTGATTGCATGTAATATTCTAATTTTCTGAGATTGTGGATATTGTTCTATGTACAATCCTGGTTTTATTGATTGCATGTAATATTCTAATTTTCTGAGATTGTGGATTTGGGGTTTTTATGAGCTGTAAGCCATAATCATCGCAATTATGACAAATCACGGCTTGAACTATCTTGCTTTGCATGTAATGAGTCTATCTCATGGATTAGTTTCACCTTTTAAGTTGCATTACTGAAATAAATGAACTTTTGCACAATATTCTAATTTTTCGAGTTTCACCTGTATCTTGTATAAAAATTAATTTTAGCAAGCGGCAAGAAGAAAAAGATACAAGTGGTCTGCTTTTCTGTATTTTTCATTGTCTGAAGTTAAAAAGAGATGTGCCAGAAGCCTCAGAATGGGTCAAAATAAAGTTATATGTTACATCAAAATGCACAGTATAGACACAGCTTGTGTATCCTTTTAAAGGATGTGAATGTATGTCTGTCAAACTGAGAATGATCCAAACTAAAATTGTGACATGACCACACAAAATAGCACCCTCTGTGCAATTGTAAGTAGATGAATCGAAGATTCTTATTAGAACAGCACTGGAATCTCTTGAATACAAAGCTAGATACTACATATTTAAAGATGAAGGAAATAAAATATCAAGGAGACAACAGATTGTAAAGCCATATTGACTCTATTCTGTGAAACTTGTCATTTTTAATATTGTCTTTCAGTGCCTAACAAAATTGTACCTATGGCTTGTTAAAGGTAAAATAATAAACCAAACCATTTAAAATTATTGTTCAATATGAATTTATCTTAAATTCCTGTTAGCGTTAAAGCAACAACATACTGATGTTAAATAATTCATTCTGGATTATAAGCTCATGTCCTGCAAAATAGGAAATAATTTCTCAGGCAGTTGATAGTCTTTTCAGAAGACTAGTGGAAGGAAGAATCAACATCTATTGTTTAAAATTGAAATTTATGCAAGTAGATTATAGGAAAATAAGAGAGGGCAGATGGTAGTTCTGGTTTTCTGGGTAGATCTCTTCAGGACTACAAAAAGATCATCAGATTTTCTGCTTTGGAATTATTTGACAGCAGCACAATCAATTCCCATAATTATATGTAACTGTAGATGTATAACTGTGCAAAGTTATTGTACCCAAAATAAATTATTTTATTTGTAAGATGTGCCTTTTGCATCAGATTTCGCTCCAGGAGTCTAGTAAAAGAACAAAAATTTGGCGAGCCAAATGACTGATCAGCCCACCCACCAAATACACAGCTGGAGGCAACAATGTTCGAAGATGGCGGCGTATAACTAGCAAGTTGAGGCTCTTGCTCCCATGGTCATTTGATCGCGAGTGGGTCCCTACCGTTTCCCTTCCAGATTAAAATAAATAGTTGATTGTGGGAAAATTTGCTGTTCATCCCCGATCAAAACTCTGTTTTGATCTTACATATTGGCAAAAAAAATCAAAAAATAAAATACAAGCTGAATAATCAAGACATTGTTGATGACAAAAACTTTGTCAAGGACCTTGGCGTACTCATTTCAAATGATCTAAGTGTTACAGCCCACTGTAACTACCGTATTTGCCGGCGTATAAGACGACTTTTTTGCCCTAAAAACATGCCTCCAACTGGGGGTCGTCTTATACGCCCGGGTCGTCACGTGCGGCCAGTCAGGGCTCCTCCCTGCAACCGAAGCCCTGAGGAGACACTTGGCTTCAGGTGCTCCCGTCTTCCTTTGCTTTGAAGGTAAAGCGGGAATTATTTTACAAAGCCTCCCTGCCCGAGGCAGCAACCCAACGTGGGGAAGCTAATTTCCAGGGCCTCTTCCGTTCCTCCCGACCTCCTACACTGCGCGCCTCTGGCCAGCGCCGGTCCCTTCAGCCCAGCGACCTTTTCCACCTCAAAGAAAGGCCAGGCGGGAGCTGCTCCAGCGACAGCCACCAGCCTTAGCCCGGCGCGGGAGAACGGGCGAGGTTAGCGCCCGCCAGCCCGTCCTTCCTGCCTTTGAGGCACCTGCACGGAGCGCCTCCGCGGCTCGGTTTCCCCTGCACCGCGGGTCCTCCTTTCGTGCGGAGGGCTGCGGGGAAGGCGCTCGCCCGAGAGGATCTCTCCCTCTCTCCCGCAAGGTCAACATCTGCGCTGCAGAGGAGGGCTGCAGCCGGTTCCTCCTGCTTGCTGAGTGGTGGGGAAGCGCATGCCCGCCCGTGCGAGATTTGGCAACGAGGGGCAGGAGGAGGCACGCACACACCCGCGGCTCTTCCAGCTCTGCCCAACCCTTATGGCTCTGGCGCGGCCCTGGCGGGCAGCGAGCACCTCCCCGCTGACCTCCGCTCATCCTGCCAGGGCCGCGCCAGAGCCATAAGGGTTGGGCAGAGCTGGGAAAGTGAGCCGCGGTGTGTGCGTGCCTCCTCCTGCCCCTCGCCAAATCTCGCACGGGCGGGCCGCGCTTCCCCACCACTCAGCAAGCAGGGGAGGAACCGGCTGCAGCCCTCTCCTCTGCAGCGCAGATGTTGACCTATGGGAGGAGAGAGAGGGAGAGATCCTCTCGGGCGAGCGCCTTCCCCGCAGCCCTCCGCACGAAAGGAGGACCCGCCGTAGGGGAAACCGAGCCGCGGAGGCGCTCCGTGCAGGTGCCTCAAAGGCAGGAAGGACGGGCTGGCGGGCGCTAACCTCGCCTGCTCTCCCGCGCCGGGCTAAGGCTGGTGGCTGTTTCGCTGGAGCAGCTCCCGCCTGGCCTTTCTTTGAGGTGGAAAAGGTCGCTGGGCTGAGGGACCGGCGCGGTCAGAGGCGCGCAGTGTAGGGAGGTCGGGAGGAACGGAAGAGGCCCCGGGAAATTAGCTTCCCACGTTATGGGCTGCCCTCTCGGGCAGGGGAGGCTTTGTAAAATAATTCGCTTTACCTTCGAAAGCAAAGGGAAGACTGCGGCAGCAAGGGAGAAGGGAAAGCAACGGTGGAAGGTCTCCCGATATGAAGTGCCCCACCAACGCAGGCAGCACCATATCTGGGCATGCAACAAAAGTACTTCCTAAGAGGCCGGACTCCGCTGGCACCGCCTCCAAGTGGGGGGTCGTCTTATACGGCAAGTATATAACAAACTCTATATTTTGAGTGGAAATGTTGGGGGTCGCCTTATACGCCCAGTCGCCTTATACGCCGGCAAATACGGTACATAGCCAAAAAGGTAAGAGTTGTTAAACTAATCCTGCATAGCTTTTTCTCTGGTAATATCCCTCTATTAACTAGAGCATATAAAATATTTGCTAGACCAATACTTGAATACAGCTCATCATACACCGCATTACATATCTGATATTAATACAATTGAGAAAGTCCAGAAATATTTTACGAGAAGAATCTTCCACTCCTCTACTCGTAGCAGAATACCTTATGCCACCAGACTTGAAATTTTAGACCTAGACAACCTCGAACTATGCCGCCTTCAGTTCGATCTAAGTATAGTATATAAAATTGTATATTGCAATGTCCCACCTATCAATGAATACTTCAGCTTCAACCAAAACAATACAAGAGCACACAATAGATACAAACTAAACATAAACCGCACCAAACTTGATTGCAGGAAATACGACTTCAGCAACAGAGTGGTCAATCTCTGGAATACTCTACCCGACTCTGTGGTTACTTCCCCAAACCCCAAAATCTTCAACATTAGACTATCTGCTATTGACCTCACCCCTTTCCTAAGAGGTCTGTAGGGGGGCGCGCATAAGCGCACCAAAATGTGCCTACCATCCCCGTTCTATTGTTTCTTTTTTCTTATTCGTATCCATTTCATATATTTATAATCATGTTTATACTTATACCTGTTATCTAATAATTGTTGACAAATAAATAAATAAATAAATAAATAAAGTGTAGATCTGATGACAAGAAACTGTCAGTTGTTGTCTTTGGCATCTTATTCCTCCAAGGAACTCATTCTCTCTAGTCCCCTCCCCCATTCTTTTTCCATTCTTCTTCTGGAGGCATGCAAAATTCTATATGACCGTTAGAAGGAGAAAAGTACTTTTATTTTTTACATCTCTTTTCTGCCACTTAGTGATCCTCTGAATTTTTGCCAGCCACCTGTATGTCTACTCTTTTAAACCAGAAGGCATCTCAGATTTGAGCCTGGCTTTTATTTGATAAAATAAGTTACCATATTAGCAGCAACCTCCATTTTTTTACCAATAAACATAAGAGCCATGAAAGAAAATATTTATCACAAAAATAGGCCTTTGTATTTAAACAGATGGCAGTCTGCTATTCTAAAACGAGACAATGAAAGGAGAAGGGACAAATGTATTTCCCCATTTTGAAACTTTGGCCACTTCTTCAGTGTTGCTTCGAAATCCGTTCAACAGCAGATTCCCCCTTTAATGACTGGGCTGGACAGCTTTGCTATTTATTTATTTATTTTAGAAAATTTATCTGCCATCCAATTCATTCTCAGTAACTCTGAGTGGCTTATGAAGATAAAACAAAAAGCAATAACTCTCCACCCTCCTGGATCTTCTTTATATTTCCTGAAACTGTAGAATACAAAAAGTACTTATTTAAAATATTCTATGGCTTCAATGGACAAGTCTTCTGAATGTGTTAGCTCATTCTTTTTCTAATTACATTTCAACATTTCAGGATAGGAGGGAATAAATACATTCAGGATGGAGGGAATAAATAGAAGTTTGATTCCTGTAATATTAATAACATGCTTTGGCTGACCCTGAAATGCTAAGTATCAAAACTGTAACTTAAAGTAGGAAGAAAAAAATTATTGGGAAAAGGTCAGTGACAATATGCTTTTGTATCAATGTCCAGAAAAATACATCCATTTAGCTATTAGCCCACCAAAAACTGATGAAGGAAACCTTAACACTGGCTCAAATGAAAGCTTACCTGAATACTGTTACATCTATAGCAAGCAAAAACCAATAGATCATGTTATATTTTAGCCCAAATGTGTGGGTTATTCAATAAATCATACTTAAATCATGGTTTAGTGTGTGTGTGTGAGCACAACCAATTTGTGTGGCAGCTACTCTTAATCTTTCTTTTTCAGGACTTAACAACCAAGGTTTGGAAATTCCACTGCACTATACTGTCTAACAGGATTGTACTTCTTATTGCTACTGAAATGTTTCTTTCAGAAGTATTCAGGTTATGGATTTTTCAAAGGTGCTTTTTCAAGAGGCAAGTAGACTTTCTTGTTTTTCTTTGAAGATGTTTTGCTTCTCAGAGCTGAAGAAGCTTCTTGGATGGGAAGCAAAGAAAAACCAGAAAGACCAGTTGCCTCTTGAAAAAGCACCTTTGGAACAACCATGACCTGGATGTCTGAGAATCTCCATAGACATTTATCTATACTTATTTAAAAGTTGATTACATGTTAAAAATTCTGACTCCAAATATGTCTCAAAGGATTTGGTTCATATTCCCAAATGGAGGCCCAAAGGATTCATTTCGGTAATTTTGTTTGCAAGAAGAGGCATAAGGCTATTTTCTATTTTCTGCACCAATGCAGCCATTCAGTAATGAGAACATCCACCAATATCATAGAGTGTTCTATTATACAGTCATCAGGCAGTAAGCATTGAAGGAACATTGACTGACTTTGAAAAACTAAGCAGGATCGGATTGGGTTAATACTTGGATGGGAGACCACAAGGAAAGCCTAGGTCTCTAAACCAGATTGGGAAAACAAAACTACAGGACATGCAGAAACAAGGGCCACTCCTCTATTGATAGCTAGAAAACTCTTTCGATATCACCAATAAGTAAATGAAATTTTGTTTTATAACAAAGATATTTTAACAGATATCTACCTGAAAGCAGGCAATAGCAAAACCTGTTCCAAAAGTGTAGGGATCAGAGAGACAGTTACCAGGAATCAAGGTGGACTTGAAAGTGCACACATAGTGAAAAAAATGCAGACTGAAAAACTGATCTTTAAAGGGATTTTTAAAAATATTACTGTGATGTTGGTATTTTTTTTAATCATTATCCTTTTTTATAGGAATCAAACTTCGTAATCTTACTGTTCTGACCCTTACCACACTGTATTTCTGTCGCTGCTTGTATTGGTCAGTGCTTGCAACTAAACTGGCATGTGATATGGGGTATGTTGGAATCAGCAGCTTCCAGGATTTCATATGCATTCAAAACCCCTTTGCTAAATTGTCCTAAGTCGGTAGTAATGCAGTGACCCACCAATGAGTGTCCAAATTGACCAGGAGAAAACACAGACATGATCTACTCTCTTGCATAGCCACTGCTCTAATTTTGCAGCTTTCATGAATGTAAAGGTGCTTTGCAACCTGGTAAATTCACTTGCTGACTGCCTCTAACCCACACCCACTCCTACCCCATCTCAAAGGCTCTCTCTAAACTGTGAATGGACTTAACAGCTGTCAAGATTGCTTACTCAAGCAATGGCTATTCAAGCATTAACAGAAAGTAGCGAGAAAGCTCAATTCAGTAAGTCCTATGATTAACAAGAGGCCTCTAGAAAGTCCCAAAGTGGGGCTTTGAATGCAGTCCAAAATTATTCCCAGATGCTCAATGTTTGGATGTCATGCCAAATTATAGTTAAGTATTAAACACACTCAAGCCTCTGGCTTGGGCATTGTTTTGCATTCTTTCTCCTCTAGCAGGCTGCACAGCGGATATGAAGCATTGACTTTGGGGGCTAATGCCTGAAGTGGATCAAACAGTATAAATGAGATCCCTCTTGGGAGTCTGCCTTCTGAGCTGGAGTCTTTGTATAAAACAGCACCTTGCCAATATTTGAAAAGAGTCAGTATCCAAACTCCTTGTTTGCAATTGTGCTGACCCAGGAAATAAGTTTATTCTAAATGTTGTTTCAGTGCAGGATCTTTAATTCAACTTCAATGATTTTCCTATACTGTATATAATTTGTCTTAAGAAAATTGCCTTAAGATGGAGCCTTAAGAAAGTTCAAAACATTCTTAAAGCTCCATCTCATCCTGGGCACCCTTTTTTGAACTATTACCATCTGGCAGACAGTACAGGATAATAAAAACAAGGACCAATAGGCTGAAAAACAACTTCTATCCAGAACAGTAACTATATTGAATTTTACTGTAGAGTGCAACACTAATGCAATATCAGGGGTTTTCAATTCAATTGAATAGCATGAGATGGATGTGTGTTGTATTTTATTTTTATAGTTATAATGTACACTGAAGATGGCATTTAATTTTGTTGTACAAGGTACAATGACAATAAAGTAAACTAACTAATTGATTTGTGCTAAAACAGCTTTAAGGTTGGTTTTTTTAAAGAAGGAGAAAGATTGGAAAGCTGTTTCTGATCATAGCATCTTAAAATTAATCTTGAAAGAAAGATTCAAATATTAGGCCGACATAAATAAATCATCCCTGAAGAACATTAGCCCTGAAGCTAACGAATTAAGGTGTGTCCCCTCCTCATTTTTTGGTAATTCAAACATGACTATAATTCAAATGCACTGTCAACAGCTTCATTTAAGTAAATGAATAAAACAATGTCTCTTCAAAACCCTAACAGAAAACTATTTCATATTTGCATACGTTTTGAATGAAGATTGCCAGAGTCATGCAAACTAGAGACTCAAAAAGGAATGTTCCTTTTAGATAGTTATCTTAAAATACAAGATAAAAACTAATAAATACAGCATTTGGATGGTCTTCCATCTCCTTTAGGCTAATATGCAATTGCATTTGCATATTTCTTTACAGGTTTTTTTTTTAGGGGGGGGTCAATGGATTTAATCACAAAATCTCCTCTTCACATTATTTGGAATTGTAATAGTACATAACAATATATGAGTCTTTCTTGGGGTTGAAAATTTGCAAGTCAGATAAAATTAGAAGATGGCATAAAATCACAAGTCTTCTGTCATTCGTCAAAAGTATTGTTTACTCTACAAAATTAACCAACTGTTTGGAAGTAGTTTTTCCTCCCATTCTATTAATAAAATTGGACTTGGATATCTACAACTGTCTGTCTGTCTCTGTCTCTCTCTCTCTCTTTCATTCTCTCTGTCTCTCTCTCATTCTCTCTGTCTCTCCCTCTCCCACTCCTATATTTTTTTGATTGTGGGTACATAAGAAGCAAAACAATATGTGAGCCAGATAATGAAGGAGATCAAAATACAGAATAACAGAATACTAGAATTAGAAGGGACCTTGGAGGTCTTCTAAACCAACTCCCTGCTCAGGCAGGAAATCAATTTTTTCTCCTATTCTTCTGACATTGTTCTCATTTGCTTATTTTAATACATGCCTGCACACATTCAGTTTTATTAATAATTAAAGAATAAAAATATTTTAAAAGCTAAGAGAGAAAAAGAAATTGCTTGGGTTACTTAGTCTGTAGCATTTTTTTAAAAAAATGTATGAATGTATATACAGGTAGTGTAGATAAAGGTAGTCCTTGACTTACAACAGTTCATTTAAGGATTGTTACAAGTTAAAAATGGCTTATGATCATTTTCACACTTATGATGGTTGCAGCATCCCCACAGTCATGTGATCAAGTTCAGATGGTTGGCAACTGACTCATATTTATGACAATTGCAGTATCCCAAGGTCATGTGATCCCCTTTTGCAACCTCCTGACAAGCAAGGTCAATGGGGATGCCAAATTCACTTAACATCCATGCTATCAGCTTAACAACTGCAATTATTCACTTAACCACTGTGGCAAGAAAGATCTAAAATGGGGCAAAATTCACTTAACTTAGCAGCAGTCTTGCTTAGCAACAGAAATTTTGGGCTCAACTGTGGTCATAAGTCAAGGACTGCCTGGATAGAGACTATTTTACTTAGCTAGATAAAATATAGATTTGGTCTTCTAAATGAATATGTACTGTATGAATATTATAATAATTGGAGAGGAGGTCTGTGAATGAGAATATATTACTGGGCTTTCCTTTTTTGTGGTTTTTTTTATTCTTTTTCTTTTATTCTTTTATGTTGTGGTACATAATGTGACATTAATGCATTCTGCAGCTTCTTTGGCATCCTGGTATCCATATTATATCAAATAGTTTGTGCAATTATAGGGCTGAAAGAGATATGAATGAAACGCAGTGTGATTTGCTTCTTTTTCGCATGACACCGCTGTGCTGAATGTAAGGAGCTGCCTTTTCCAAGTCAAATAAATGACATGTTTAGAAGTATCTGTTGACTGTGTGTCTCCAAGATCACAGCTCTGCTACTTGAAATCCAGTGGAGAAAGCAAAGGCAGAACTTGCATCACAAAGTTGTGGCTCTCTCAAGGTTAGATGGTCAAATCGTATGGGATGTAAAGATGGAAAACAATTCCATTTATCTGCTATGTTAATTATACTTTTCTGCTTGCATAGACCTGTCTAATTTAAAGCTGGAAAACTATCTGTGGTATTCTAAAACAGTCTTAGAATTGGCTTTGAAAGGTTGAGTTAGGAATTCAATGAATTTAGATTCAAGTTTATTATTAGTAAATGTTGGTGCTAATCAGCTCTTCAAAAAACATTGCAGGGCATCGTTTTTGAAGGAGCCAGTTTTTATGAAATAAGATGAAACAAGATTTTGAAAACATTTTTTTTAACAAAATGGAAACTAAATACTTAGAAGTTGTTTTAAAAATAAAGATAACATTTACCAGAAAATATGGCTAATAAAAGTAGAGAATTTTAGAGGAAATAATAGATAAATAAATACATGAATACAAGCGAGCACACCAGCCCTGTTAGCTAGGTTATAGATTAGCATAAAGCATATATTGATTTATTTTGATTTGCTACTATAGTTTTGGAGGTTTATGATGCTTTTTAAAATAAATATATTCTACTCACAGTACAGCTTTATATAACAATGATTTTGAAAGGAAATCACAATTCTTCTCATTGGCTAATCTGTTACTCCTTTTTAAAATTATTTGTTAAATGCTAATACCAAATATTTGCAGCAACTCTGGTGCATAGACTTCATATAAAGTTACCTATGGTTGTCTCTCCTGCACAAAATAGTGACAAGCCTTTGTCATATTAAATGACAGAATCTCTGAAATTGGTATGTTGGTTTATCAGTTTCCTGAAAAAACAAGCATACCAATAAAAATAAAATTAAGGCTCAGTTCCCCAATCTCCCTTCACAATATATTCAGAAGAGCAATTGGTAATTGGCAGTTGACACATTAACAAGTCCTATGCTCTCTGATCAATAAAACATGATGATGCAAAAATATAAGCCAATTGTAATAATATCATGATACAAGGTTCACCATCTCACAATTGCATTGTAAACACTGTACACAAGTACATTCTGAAATTGAGAAGTTGTTAATGTATCAACTGCCAATTGCTCTTCTGAATATATTGTGAGAGCAAGTGCAGTACAAAAAAAAATTAAATTATCACTATTTTTAATTATACAATTTCAGAATATTGATTTTTATTAGTTTTCCACATATTTATTAATAAGGCTGTGGGGAGAGGAGTGGCAGAACCTCAGAGGGAGTGAAAAGAAGGATCAGCCTGGAGTCTCTAGTAGCCACAAGTGAACGGTAAGTTCCACCCTCCTTGAGTGCCATCAACCCCTATCTACCTTTAAGCAGGTGCTGATCTTTAGTTGAGCAGATTCTTGTACATAGGCTAGAGCAATAAATCAGTTTAATTCAACCTTCACATGAGGACCTGATTTTTCAAGCCTGACATTGGTTGGGATTTTGAATTATATACCAATAATTTGGAACAGATCATTCATCCAAGAACTATGGATTTATTAAATATGGATTATAATACAGATGGCTCTTTATGATGTAAAGATAATTATTTACAATGATGTATCAGTGAGTGCTCATCCTCTATTTATGAATGGGCTCACTTCCCTCTGTGTTAAAGCATTAATACTAACAAAGAGAAAAGGGAAATAATGTAATTTTTGAAAAGTGTTCACCAAAGGTCAGTGAAGATATCTGCTTATTAGGAGAGCTAACTAATGCAAATTGTAATGCCAGCCTGATTTGTACAGTGATGTCAATTCTGGATACCTCTTTTTGGATTGACCCTGGGACATGAAATCCTGCATGAGAGGGATGTAGTCTGCACTTGTGGCATGATTTATGAAGAACTTGTCTGAATAAGCAGTTTTTAATAATTTCACTGTTCAATTGCCCTTATGTCAGAGGCAACTTAAAATTGATTCTGCTTACTTAGGAGATTCTAATTAAGGTATGGCAATCCTCCTGAGGAAATATTTAATGGCATTATTGAAAAGATGTGAGATTTTCTTTTTAATAGTTAGTGTGTAGCATATGCTTCCCAGTTTATGTTAAATAGTGCTTTGGTTAAGATTAAGTAAGATCAACCATTCAGCACTGGGATGTTATTTGCTGTGAAGTGATTTAACAAATGTTTGAACAGCTGTTACCGAACAAATGCTGTTGATATAAGTAGAATAATCTTTGCTGTTCTGTCTCTTGTTTAAAGAAGGATATGATAAATCAAGGGGGAAAGATTATAGTTAGAGACCATGTGCTTATAAGAGAAGTATTGCACTTCCTGCATTTGAGGATAAGTTAAAAAAAGGTGCATGTCATAGGCCCAGATATGCTAAGGCTTAGCTGAAGAGCTTGTCCAATCTTTTGGAATCAGTGATTAGCTCCCAGAATCTCCAACCATCAAGGTCATCAGTTTACAGTCTGGATAAATGAGCAGAAGTTCTGTCGGGAAAAATATCTAGCATTTATGAAATACTTGAGCTTAATTATATGTAGACAAAAAAAGATACCTTATCACTATGTTTGTTTTTAGCCATCCAAAGAACTTTGGTGTTGGCATCACATACTGGTCACCCTTGACTTCAAAATGACTATAAATAACTTAAAAAAAACCCTGTATCCCCAATTGCAAATTGTTAGAGATTGCCCTGACCAACATCTTCCATTGCAAGAAAGGTTCTTTTATTCTCTCTTTTTTGTTTGTAAGATCTCTGTTTCGCTGCTATGACTACTAAGTTAATGGACTAGTCTAAAATCTTGTTAAGGCCCAAGTTAGTATCTATCAGATTATTATCCTCAGTGCTCAGCGTTCTTAAAGTATTCTGAATTAGTGAGACATGATTTATGTTTTCAGGAGTTTTTCCATTAGGAATAATTTTACACAAAGATTATGTTTATTAAATGCTTAGTGTTCTTTCTGATGGATAAGTGTTTGCCATCCCAGCCTGTGTCCAGCGATAAGCTACAGCATTTCTGAGGTCAGTTTGTGATTTCTTTGATCCTGCCATCCATCTTATCTATCCCCTCCTCTTTCTGTTTCCCTCAATCTTACAGAACATGCTGTTTAGTACATTATCCACTCCTATCCATGTGATGTGACTTTCTGATTATGGCCTCAGTCAAGCAGTCAGTTTTTATTTCATTCAAAATGTAACTGGTTTGTTCTTGCAGTCCATAGTATTTACTGTCTCCAGAACCATAATTCAAAAGTGTTTATTTTCACACTCTTGCTGTTTCTCAATGTCTAGTAGTTGCCTTAACTGCTCAATCTCTGCTGTCACAGAAACACCCATATACTTCATGATCCTGTCTAAGTTTACTTCGTCAACACCCTGTCCATATTTATCTAATCATGGGCTCAAAAGGAAGGAAATCACAAAATAAGTTTTTAATTTTCTGGTATGAAAGGTGATATTCTATATTTTTCCTGAAGATACAATTTGATTGTTTCTTCCATAAATGTCATATTGATCTCATTTATAATAGGTTATTTAGGTTATTGTTAATTTGTTTTTAAGAGGCCTAGAACTTTATCACTTACAACATCTGACTACCTGAGATTTCTTCCTTGAAATATCATAATTATTAGCAGAGGTGGTATTCAGCAGGTTCTGACCAGTTCTGGAGAAATGGTAGCGGAAATTTTGAGTAGTTCAGAGAACCGGCAAATACCACCTCTGCCTGGAGATTTTACAGTATCCTTCCCCTGCCACGCCCACCAAGCCACGCCCGCAGAACCGGTAGTAAAAAAATTCGAATCCCACCACTGATTATTAATCTTTCTGAAATCTACTTATTTTCCTAAAATATTACTTTAAGCCCTTTTGTCATTACTTGTCCTGCTGTGTCTGTAGGTGGTTTTCTGCTTTCCATGTTTTGATTCACATTCTCAGGTTAATTAACATCATGTCTCTCAGAGGTGGTATTCAGCAGGTTCTTACCAGTTCTGGAGAACTGGTAGCAGAAATTTTGAGTAGTTCGGAGAATCGGCAAATATCACCTCTGACTGGCCCCGCCCCCCTCTATTGTCTGCATCCTGAGTCCCAGCTGATCGACTGGGTCTTCTTTTGTTGCCCTGTACAGGAGAACGGAGCTGGAAAGCAGGTTAGTGGGATGGGGAGGGAAAGGGATTTTGAAGTATCCTTCCCCTGCCCCATCCACCAAGCCATACCCACAGAACTGGTGGTAAAAATTTTGAATCCCACCACTGATATCCCTCAATATTTTTCTTTTATTGCCTCCTTGCATTGCTTTTATGTTTTTTTTCTCTGAGTTTCTTTTTAATTTCCTTTCTTGGATATTATTTTCATTTTCTATGGAATAATAGTGGTGGTTATGATGTCATTAGCATTAATCCCAACAAACAGGGAACAATTAGATGTGATTTTGAGTGAAGAGGATGTCTTACAAATGATTTTCAGTACATTAATAAAGCCATATATTTCAGGGCGTAATCACAGTCCAACTATTGTAAAATGTAATAACAGGATCAGAATAGTTAAAGCAATTATATCTTTGTTGTAATGTAGAATTGGAAATATTGGAATATGAAGAAGAAAGAGAAAAACAATATATTTCAAATTATGTTTTTGGAGACATTTCCTAAAAGCTTCCTGGACTGCAGAAGAAACTAATTAAACAAGTCTAGAATTTTCTTGATAAGCAAAAACTCATGTATTTAAATCAAGTGATATGAGCAGATGAAGTTACAGAAACAATTATACTGTTGGCAGGGTTGGAAAATGTAAGTTAAAATAAATGGCTGGGACCAGAGACAATAGTGAACTATCCTTAGAAAAATAGTTACTGTTAAAAGTGTATTAGCTTTATTGTTGAGGTCATTTTATCCTCCCTTTTCTGTAGTTTGAACTTTTCAATTTTGGGCCATTGGTTAAAATGGTTTTATATTACATATTTTTGCTGTTATTTGTTTTTATTGTGTTGATGCTTGCTGCACTTAGTTACCTTTGGTGAGATAGGTAGCCATATTAATTTGATAAATAAATGAAGTCAGATAAAAATGGCAAGCATGTGTCCATGGCAATTATCACAAGCCCAGTTGAGTAGCAACTATCTATCATTGATTGGAGAAATAGTTGTATTGTTCTCCAAAATAGCCTGTTGTGTCTCTGAAAATTAAATTCCTATTGTTTTTTTCTTTTTCTTTTGCAAAACAAATCCCTGGGTATGAACAGCGATGCTTTGAATACCTCTTGTAGAAATAGGGTAAAATTGAGTCAAAGTTAGTCATGCTTGTTGTGGAGCGGTGGAATAACCTGAGGCAAACACGGAGTGAACTTCAGCTTTTACTTTATTGTAACAATAAAGGGTTGCCGCGGCTGCCACGCTAACAAGGCAGCCAGCTGGCGGACAACAGCTGATGCTGTTTCACAGCTCCCTTTTATAGCCGGCTGTCAAACGGCATCAGCCAATAGGAACAGTCCGTGTTCCCGCTGGAAACACGGACCGGAGTGAAGACTTCAGCTCAGTCTTTTCCGAATGCCACACTCCTTTTCCCCAGACCGGAGCATGCGTAGTCCTTCAGATAACTCAGGCGCTTGCGCAGGCGGCCAGATCTTCTAAGTCCTGATGAAGCTGCTGCTGGAAGGAACTTTTCTGCTTGCTGGGCAACTTCTGGTGCCGATGAAGCTGGCGTCTCGGCTTCAGGCGTTTCTGGGCGAGGAACAGATGGCTGTTCAGGTAGGCATGCATTCCTGTTGGATCCAAGGGAACTTTATTTGGGAGCCGGCGGTTTCTCTGCTGCAGGAATGTCTTGAGGGCCATCTGCAGATGCACTCCAATGCCTTCTAAGCTGATCAATATGGCGGCGCCAGATGCGCCCGTCTTGCAGTTTGACCCTGTAAGACTTAGGACCAGTTACCGCCACAATTTGCCCAGGCATCCACAAAGGGTGTCCCGTATAGTTCCGGGCATAGACCTGGTCATTCTCAGCGAACTCCCTTGCCTGGCTTTTTGACCCTAGGGATGTGACTGGGGCATAATGCGGATGGAGTCTGTCTAGGGTGGTCCTCAGACATCTACCCATGAGAAGTTCAGCTGAAGACCTATTAGTGGTGGCACAGGGAGTTGTGTGCTGGGTCAGGAGATACTTAGCGAGCCTAGAGTGCCACTCTATAGGCCCAAACATTGCCAGGGCCTCCTTAACTGATCTGACTGCCCTTTTAGCCAGGCCATTACTGGCAGGATGAAAAGGAGCTGTAAGTGCGTGCCTTATTCCTAGGTTGGCTAGGAAGACCTCAAACTCACAGGAAGTAAACTGGGGACCGTTATCAGACACGATGGTGTCAGGGAGGCCATGGGTAGCGAATATCCTTGATAGAGCCTTAGTGACAGCTTCTGAAGTTGTCAAGGTCAGTTCTACCCATTTAGAAAAAGAATCAACCATCACCAGGAATGTACGCCCATGAACGGGGCCAGCCAGATCAATATGCACCTGGGACCAAGGGGCCACAGAATCTTCCCACCTGCCTGGAGTGAATGTGGGTGGAGCAGGTCTGGTAGCTTGGCATGGTTGACAAGCATTCACCCAACTTGTAATCTGAGCATCCATGCCTGGCCACCATACATAACTGCGAGCCAGGGCCTTCATCCTGACAATGCCGGGGTGGCCCTCACGCAGGACCTTTAAAACTGAGTCTTGCAACTTGGAAGGGATAACTACTCTCGTTCCCCAAAGTAAACAGCTTTGCAAAGAAGGTGGTTCTTGCTGGCGAATTTTGAAAGGCACGAATTCGGGGGCATAAGGAATTGCTGGCCACGCCCTTCCCACCCAGTCAAGAACTTGGGCAATTACCTTGTCCCTGGAAGAGTGGGCAGAGATATCGAGGGCAGTGATGGGGAGTTTGAGATAGTTGATCTGGAAAATAGCATTAGTTGGTGCAGGATCCTCCACAGGAACAGGTAGGGGGCAGCGACTAAGAGCATCAGCGTGGCATAGACTCTTGCCACGTCGATGAACCAGTGTATAGGAATAGGCAGCCAGAAATAAGGTCCACCTGCTCATTCTTGGAGACAAAATCTGAGGAGTTTGTCTTTCGCCAGACAGAAGGCCTAACAGAGGCTTGTGATCCGTGATCAACTCGAAATAGTGTCCATATAGAAACTCATGGAATTTTTTGACAGAAGCAACTGCAGCCAAAGCCTCCTTGTCAATTTGGCTGTAGTTGCGCTCAGCTGGGGAAAAAGTTCTGGAGAAAAAGGCAATGGGTGCCTCAGAACCGTTAGGTAGTCTATGACTTAAAACAGCACCTATGCCAAAAGGAGAAGCATCTGCTGCTAAAACTAAAGGTAAATGTTCATTAAATTGTATCAGGACAGCATTGGATGTAAGTAATGATTTGACAGCATAGAAGGCATGGGCTTCCCTAGGTCCCCAGTGCCAGGGGGATTGCTTGTCCAAGAGTCTGTGCAGAGGCTCTGCAACAGAAGCTTTATGAAGCAAAAATGAAGCGTAAAAGTTAAGGAGTCCTAAAAAAGGCCTGGAGCTCAGTTTTGTTAGTTGGCGTGGGTGCCTCATGAATAGCCCTTATTTTGGATTCGATTGGGTGAATACCAGAGGCGTCAATTCTGTATCCCAAAAATTCTACCTGTGGGGTGGCAATAGTGCACTTGTCTTTCTTTAACTTAAGACCATGCTCTCTGAAATGATCGAGGACTCCTCTGACTCTTTGCAGTAACTGAGGCTTGTCAGGGGCAGATATTAAAATGTCATCAAAATACGGAATTACGCCCAGTAATCCTTGAAGAAGTCTTTCCATTAAGGATTGGAAAATTCCTGGGGCTACACTTACACCAAATTGGAGGCGCCTACATTTGAAAGCGCCCCTCTGCATTACAATAGTTTGTAGTTCAGCGGCTGTGTCATCAACAGGGAACTGTTGATAGGCCTGTGACATGTCTAATTTAGCGAAAATGGTTCCTGGCTCAAAAGAATGTAGTAGGTGCTGGATAACAGGGATTGGATAGGCGCTGATTTGTAAATATTTGTTCAATGGCGTCTTGTAATTGCGCAGATTCTTACGCTCCCATCTTTCTTCAGGGGTGTCACTATTGGGGTTTCCCATTTTGTGAAGTCCACAGGCTCTAATACACCTTGTTTAATTAATTTGTCAAGCTCCATGTCTAATTTGGGGCGGATTGAAAAAGGTACCCTTCGAGGCTTTAAACGGATTGGTACTGCCTGAGGGTCCAAGTTGAAAGATATTGGGGTTCCTGAATAACAGCCCAGTGCCTCACTGAACACATCAGCATAGTCATTAAACAAGGTGTCCACTTCAGCATTTGTAATAGAGTGGATTCCACTTATATGGAGGCCAAGGGCAGGGAACCAGTCTAACCCCAACAGGCTAGGGAGGGCACCATCCACTACCACTAAAGGCAAGTGACCTTTAAAATTTTGAAATTGTACAAAAAACTTGCTTTTTCCGATGACTGGGATGGTTCTGCCTTGGTAGTCGCGTAGGGTTAACTGGCAGCTGTGAAGCTTCTTCTTAGCCATTCTGGGAAGTAGTTGTTTCAAGGTGCTCCATGAGATGATGGACAGTGCTGAGCCTGTGTCAACCTCCATCCTGCAAGGTTTTCCTTCTATAGAAACAAAAACACTAATTTTGTTAGAGCCTTTGTTAGTCAGCTTGGCTTGATAGCAGGTAAAAGTCTTCAACTTGTTTTTGGAAATGTTGGGTTGTCTGAGGCTTTTGGGCAAAAGTCTTTCCTGCTTGACAGATCCTGGCTAAATGACCCTTCCTTTGGCATTTTAGACAAATGGCATTCCTGAACTTGCAGGATGCCCTGAGGTGATTTCCCCACAGCTTAGACAAGGGGCTGATGCCGTGGAGGAGATTGGGGTTTGGCCTGTTTTCCCTTTGACTGGTTTTTGCTGCCTGAGGCGATTTACACCATTAGACTCTTCATAGCCTTCTTCTGAGGAGGCTTCATCGTAATGGATGGCTGAGCTGCCCTGGCTAATTGGATTTCCCTGAATTTCTGCTGCTGAAAGTGCTGATAGTTCAGCAGCTTGAGACTCTTCAATTGCTAATTTAGGGTTAAATCCCTTTTAGCCAATAGACGCCTTTGTAGCCTAAATCCTGACTCCACAAACTAGTTGGTCTAATAACATGTCTTCCAGATAGTCTCTAAACCCACAATGCAAGGCAGCTGTTCGTAGGGCAGCCATGTACCCAATAATAGTCTCTCCCTCAGCCTGAATCCGTCTCCTAAAAGCATGACGCCTGGCAATTTGGGATGGCTTAGGGAAATAGTGGTTGGAAAGAATTTCCTGCAATTTTTCCCATAGAACAGTCTTAATTGAACGTGGAGCCAATAATGCCGTAGCAGTGTCAAACACTGTGGCTCCGCAAAAACTTAAAAAGTAGGACTTTTTCCTATGATCAGAAATGTTAGCAAGGTCTATGGTATCTAGGAAACAGTCAAATCGGTTTCTGTAGGACTCCCATGTTTCTGCTGTCGGTCTCAAAGGCGGGAATGCAGGGTTTGAAGTCATCTCGACTCAGCGGTGCCGGATCTTTTGAGGAAAGTTGAAATTCGCGCTTGCAAATAGTGACAGTAGCTCTTAAAGTGACATTCAGCTCAGTAGTGACTTCGGCTCTTTTTCTAGTGACTTCGCTCAGCGATTCTTTGCCCAGTTGCCTCTTATAGGAATCCCACCCTCGTTGCCAGTGTTGTGGAGCGGCGGAATAACCTGAGGCAAACACGGAGCGAACTTCAGCTTTTACTTTATTGTAACAATAAAGGGTTGCCACGGCTGCCGCGCTAACAAGGCAGCCAGCTGGCGGACAACAGCTGATGCCGTTTGAGAGCTCCCTTTTATAGCCGGCTGTGAAACGGCATCAGCCAATAGGAACGGTCCGTGTTCCCGCTGGAAACACGGACCGGAGTGAAGACTTCAGCTCAGTCTTTTCCAAACGCCACAATGCTTTAGGAACAAAATCAGAGAAACACGTCTATTTAATATACCTTTTCCTTATAAGATAGCACTATTATCAAATACACTTCAGGCTTTTCTTTTTAAATCGGTGGGTGTAATTTGACAAATATCGCTTTATTGCTAGGAATGTGTAATCATTGTAAAACCTCTATTTAAATTTATATTGCTACTAAAACTCCTGGGTGCGGAAGATGAAACAAAGCAGTCCAACCAATTTATGAATAAGCTTTGGGACCTGCTGAACTATAAGGAGACTTTTAACAGTAT
Source organism: Notechis scutatus (assembly GCF_049901735.1). Classification (NCBI taxonomy): domain Eukaryota; kingdom Metazoa; phylum Chordata; class Lepidosauria; order Squamata; family Elapidae; genus Notechis; species Notechis scutatus. The sequence goes on along the minus strand of NC_142010.1, from coordinate 93,211,765 downwards.
GTTTTTATTTGCAATGGAAGGTAAGAACTGTTGCATCTTTCATGAGTAGTTATTGCGTTTTCATTATGAATGCTCTTATTTTCATTTAAACACTTCCTCATTTATTCTGATGGAATTTACTTCTAAATAGGACTCTTTAGTATTGTAATTTTCTTTGAGTCTTTCAAATAAGACGACTGCCTCTTAAGAGAGACAACTTTGAAGGGTGTGGAGGTTTGGGGATGTGGTGAGTTGCAACAAGGTTGCATTTATCATTCTGTCAAGCAAAGTCAACTCTTCTGTGTACATTTTTTGTACCTGTATTATAGTCCATATGAGAAGATAAATCATACAGAAACAATATATGATCCTGTTGCAATTCAGAGGGTAAAGGCTGGGTGTTGAACAAGCCAGGTATATCATACAGTTAAAACTAGGCATAGCCTAATTCTCATGAAATGATAGACCCATGTCTGGGTTGTATCACTTTAGACCTCAGCTGCAACTTACATAGAATCGTAGGGCTGAAAGTGACCTTGGAGATTTTCTAGTTCATCCCCCTATCGATGACAAAACGCTTTTCCATATTAGATCTACCCAGGGCTGGGATTCAAATTTTTTAATAACCAGTTCTGTGGGCGTGGCTGTCAGCTTTAAAAATTCAGCTGCCATATTTTTTTTTCCTTTTAGAGATTTGGAGGAGTTGAAAAGTTCAAGGTTATTTTGTATGTCGTATTAAATAATTCCAGTGGCAGTTAATTGGTGCTCATGATTTATGAAGTGTAGAAGTGGGAGGAGAGAAGGGAGGAGAGAAGGTGGATTCTGTGTAAGGCACGAAAATAATTTCACTTGGGAAATTGCCTTTAACATGCCAGATCTGTTTCTAATAAATTCAACCTTGGAGAGAGATGTCTCGGAGTGATTGATATCATGGATACTTTCTGGATGCCTTACATTTATTTCCCAAGTCAATTTTTTAAAAAAAGAAGGCCTTGGCTGATACCTGGAGTTCTTTTTCCTGAGATGGAGAATTATCAACAATCAGCCGAAGTTAGAGGTATGCAGGGTGGAGAATATGGGGGCCCTTCCTCCCGAGCATTAATTGAATCTGCAAGTCTTTGTTTGGAGGAGATGATGGACGCTTCCAGAATGACAGTAGAGGAAAGAGTTTTGGGAGCTATACCGAAGTGTTTCAACTCAAGTAGTTGTTATAACCCAGAGGTAACCCAGCTGGTTGAAGAGAAATCTTTCTGGAGCCCCAGGCAGATTGCTATTCTGTCTAATTGGAGGGAGGAGACTACAGATACCAGTTGGAGGAAGCCAGAAAGACACATCAACTGAGAGAGGTATGTTGCAGCCTTCGAGGCAATCCTCTCATTTTCCAGAGGGAATTTTGCCCCCTGCAGAGAGTATCCCTCCAGGGTGGGGATTTTATCCAGGCCAGGGGTGGATTCAATGCCAATGGCAGCCAGCACTAACCCAGTCCTGGTCTGAAGAAGGGTTGCCCAGACAACAGACAGCAACCACTTCCCCTTCACCCGACCAGGGAACCAGGCCACACCCATCTTCCTCCTGGCCACCACAAATGCAGCCCCAGCCAGCAGCAAGGCCACAGGGACCCCTATTCCAGAGAGGCACCACCCAGTCAGGATACAGGGGGCCTACCCAGCCTATGTACACCACCAGGCCGGTTTCTTTCATTCCAGTACAACCTGCAGGGGCCTGGCCTGTGCCACCTCCACAACCACGACCCAGGCCGGACCAAATACCCTTTAAGGCCATACTCGATGGCTGCCATGAACATTTCAATTACTTCCTCACTCAAATCCGATCCCATATAAAACAATTTGGAGATCAATACGCCACAGAGAGCAATTTGGTTATGGCCATAACAAATGGAATGAATGAAGGGGATGCTTCAGACTGGGTGGCCCAATTACACAATGAACAAGCCCCTGAATTATGCGATGTAAATGGATTTATTCAATTATTAAGACTCAGATTTAAAAATCCAGACAGGGTAGCAGAGAATGAAGAGTAGTTAATGGAAATGAGGCAAGGCAAGCAACCCTTGTCAGAATTTATTTGGGACTTTAGAAGGGTTGCAAGCCACCTCATGGATTGGCCTGAAAGAATGACTTTACACTATTTTAAAAACGCCATTGATCCAGAAGAAAAAAAGGTCTGTGAAATTAGGGGAATCCCAGAGACCTTACAATCATGGTATGTCGCATCCCTCAGCTTAGATCACAGCAACAACCCACACAGGAAACCCCTTCCAGCAGCCCTGCCTAAGAGAATTGTGGCTAGGAGACCACCGACCTGATCAGCCAAACCTGCTCGTACCCAACTTACCAGGGTACTGAAATGTTACCGATGTGGTCAAGCCAGCCATAGAGCAGCAGACTGTATGGCCCCTGCTCCTGTACCAGAAGCTCCACAATCGAAGTCTAACCCAGCTGTTAGAGGTCGGAAGAATCAAGAAAGACCTCTGGCCAGGGGCGGGTTCACCAAACACAGCTGGGAAAGCCTCCTCTGCACAGATGGGAGCTACGGACCACCAGACTGCCACCACGTCCCCGAGAACCCAACCTGCAAAGACGACCCAATGGTGAGTGATTCCATCATACCTTTTATAGTCAAGGTCAAGTTAGTGGTACCAAAAATGGGGGAGGCCGGGGAGTTAGAAGTTGTCATTGATACTGGGTGTTCTAGATACCTTATTGGACTCCACATCATTGAACAATTGGGCATAAAGACTAACCCGCTAAAACACCCAATCAGATTTGAGCAAGTGGATGGAAACTTAATTGGGGGGGGCCCAGCCACTCAGAAGACTGAATTGATCAAGATGGAATTAGGGCCACATCGCAAACTCATATGCTTCATAGTGGCCCCCAAGATGTCAGAATCAATCATACTGGGACTTGCATGGCTAGACAAATGGGCCCCAACGATCAAATGGGAGGATGGATTCAGAAAAATCTTCATTGGACCGGGCCCATTGGCCCCTCTTCCACCCACTACAAAGCCACCAGTCAGCTTGAACCCAGAGCCTGAGCCAGCATCCATGGCATCCCACCTTCTCCCAGATAACCCTGAGGTACCCGACCGATACAAAGACTTGGCTGAAGCATTCAGTGAAGAAGAGTGTAATGTCTTACCTCCCCATCAAGCCACTGATTGTGCCATTGAATTAGAGCCCAGGGCGATATTACCAAAACCAAAGATGTATTCCATTACACCTGCTGAAATGACTGAATTAAGGAAATACATCGACAGCAATTTGGAATGAGGTATTATTGAGCCTGCCAAATGAAGACGAGCTGCCCCTGTGTTGTTCAAGGAGAAGAAAGATGGCAGGTTGAGATTGTGTTTTGACTTTAGAGGCGTGAACGCCATATGCGTCAAAAACATGTACCCTCTCTCCCTTATGAAGGACTTATTGAACCACCTGTTGAAGGGCAAGATATTCATCAAGCTAGATCTCAGGGAAGCTTACTACCGGGTCGGCATCAAAGAAGGAGATGAGTGGAAAACTGCTTTTAACTGCCCTCTGGGTAGCTTCCAATTCAAAGTCATGCCTTTTGGACTTCAGGGGGCTCCTGTAGTGCTTATGCAGCTCATCAATGAGGTGAAACACCCACACCTTTACTGGGGGGTGGGGTCCTCATGTACCTGGTTGACATCCTTATCTTCAGTGAAACCACGGAAGAACATGTTCAATTAGTCCAAGTTCAAGAAAAACTTCTAGCCACCAAATTATATGTGAAACTCTCAAAATGCGAATTCCACAAAGAGTCGTTGGACTACTTAGGCTACTGAATATCCAACCTGGGGATTGAAATGGACCCCGGAAAGGTGAAAGCAGTGCTGGACTGGCAAACCCCCCAGAACCCGAAAACAACTTCAAAGTTTCTTGGGGTTTGCCAACTTCTATAGACAATTTATTCTGTCTTTTGCTGAAGTTGCCTTCCCGTTGACAGAGCTGTTAAAAACAGGCCCATTGCTCACCAAACGAAAGCCAAGTCAACCCCTGGCTTGGACTCCGGACTGTCAGAAAGCTTTCGAGGCCTTAAAACGCCTTTTCGCAGCTGAACCCATCCTCCAGCACCCAGACGCGACCAATCCTTTTATTGTCCAAACAGATGCAAGTGATGTAGCGGCGGCAGCTGTTTTGCTGCAAAAAGACTCTCAAGGCTGACTGATGCCCTGTGCTTATGTGTCTAAAAAGCTGACAGACACAGAGCGAAGGTGGGCGGTCTGGGAGAAACAAGCATTTGCCATACGATGGGCTTCATTGACTTGGAGGCATTTTCTAGAAGGGGTGCCAGAGGCCTTTGAGGTATGGACTGATCATAAGAACCTCGAGGCTCTAAAGACCTCCAGGAGATTATCACCCAAACAAGTCCGCTGGGCCCAATATTTCAAGCAATTCACTTTTAACATTAAATATATCCCCGGAGGGAAAAGCGTACTGGCAGACGCTCTGTCCAGAAAACCTCAGTTTGGCAGCCACTGAGAGGAAATAGTACAAGCCTTAATTTCAGAAGCTCAATCAGCAGGCCAAGTGACCACTCAAGCCCAAGCCAACCGCAATCCCAAACACCTGGAAGATAAGCTGACGGCAGAATTGAAAATGGCCCTATTGACCAAACCTTGGTTCCTGGACCATCAAACCGAGTTGACAATGAATGATGGACTAGCTTGGAAAGGGACTAAGCTTTATGTACCCCCAACCCTAAGACTACTTGTACTAAAGCGTAGCCACAACTCCTGGCTGGGAGACCACTTCGGATTCCTAAAAACCCTACATTTACTGAGAAGACAGTTCTGGTGGCCAAAAATGAAACCTGATGTGGAGGACTATATAAAAAGTTGCTCAATTTGTGCCACAATGAAACACAGAACTGGAAAACCTCCTGGCCTCCTGCAACAAGTTGCTGAACCAACCCAACCTTGGGAAGAGATTGCAATGGCTTTATTGTTGAATTACCTAAGAGTGAAGGGAATATGATCATTTGGACTATAATTGACTTATTCTCTAAACAGGCCCATTTTATAGCCTGCAAAGGACTTCCATCTGCAAAAAAAACTTGCAAAGCTGTTCGTGAAACATATCTATAGACTACATGGAGTACCTCATAGAATAATATCAGACAGAGTGGCACAATTTACTGCAAAATTTTGGAGGGAATTTCTGAAATCCATTGGTTCATCTCAAGGGTTATCCTCAGCTTTCCATCCTGCTTGTAACGGAGCAGCAGAGAGGGCTAATGCCATGATTGAACAATACATTAGATGCTGTGTAAATTATCAACAAGAAAATTGGGCTGAGTTATTACCTTTTGCAGAGGTTGCTTACAATAATGCAGAACATAGCAGCACGGGATTGACTCCGTTCCAAATCAACACTGTATTGGATTTTGTCCCGATGCCAGAGTTACCTAGACAACCTCCCTCATCCATGTCCCTAACAGAATGGATGAACTCATTAAAGAAAGGATGGGAAGATACAAAAAAAGCTTTGACCGAAGCTGCAAAAAATTATAAAAAACAGGCGGATAAACATAGATCCCTTCAACTGCCTTTTAAAGTAGGGGACGAAGTATATTTGTCGACAAAGTATCTTAGTTTGAAACTGCCCAGTAAAAAGCTGGGTCCAAAATTCTTGGGTCCGTTCCCAATTTCAAAGATAATCAATCCAGTCACTGTCCAATTAAGTCTTCCTCGAATATTGGGGAAAATTCATCCAGTATTCCATTGTAGTTTACTAAAACCAGCTACTACACCAATGATAAAACCATCACTAATCACTCCCCCTAAACCGTTAATGGTACAGGGGGAACACATTATGAAATTCAAAAAATTCCTGATTCTAGATTACACCATGGCCGATTGGAATATTTGGTCTTATGGAAAGGATACCCTCTTTTGGATGCTAGTTGTATAAAGAGTTGGGATGTTCATGCTGATCAATTGGTTAACCAATTCCTTGAGGATTTTCCCCACAAACTGAAGGGTCCTCGTGGGGGAGGGAGAGGGGGGTTAAGGAAATGTGTTAACCCATGTATCTGGTTTTTTCCCTTTCTTTTAGAAGGAGGAGTTTTCAAGGGGGGATGCCTGACAGCTTTAAAAATTCAGCGGCCACATTTTTTTTTCCTTTTAGAAAGTTGGAGGAGTTGAAAAGTTCAAGGTTGTTCTGTATGTCGTATTAAGTAATTCCAGTGGCAGTTAATTGGTGCTCGTGATTTATGAAGTGTAGAAGTAGGAGGAGAGAAGGGAGGAGAGAAGGTGGATTCTGTGTAAGGCGCGAAAATAATTTCACTTGGGAAATTGCCTTTAACATGCCAAATCTGTTTCTAATAAATTCAACCTTGGAGAGAGATGTCTCGGAGTGATTGATATCATGGATACTTTCTGGATGCCTTATATTGGCTTAGTTGGTGGGCATGGCTTGGTGGTCATGTTTTTGCTGGGTGTGGCCAACTCAATATCACTCACATAGAGGCATGCATCTCCTTGCCTGGCCTCTCATGACTGTGGGGATGCTGCAACAGTCGTAAGTGTGAAAAATGTCATAAGTCACTTTTTTCAATGCCATTGTAGGTTTGAATGGTCACTCCACACAAGCAAAGTACCAGCAAAGGAGGGGGAAAAAACTCCAGAGAAGTTCCTGAGACAGGAAATCTAGTCCTGCCAAGAATGTAATAAGGGTTAACGGAGAGGCAGTTTATGTAAGCAACACTAGAATGTTTCCTTTCTGCCTTCCTCCTTACAGGATTAGGCCCGTAATTTCTTCTAACAACCGGTTCTCCGAACTGCTTAGAATGTTAACAACTGGTTCTAGCGAATTGGTGCAAACTGGTAGAATCCCACCCCTGGATCTACCTGAAGACTAGAAGTCAGGAATTAGAAGAGATTTTTGTATATTTGTTTAATATGGCAGCCCAATATATAACAGAAAAGAAGGAATCTATCTTAGGGGAGCTGAATATTGTACCTTGGTTCATGGATCAGATCTACTGGCAAACTTGTATGAAATCCATGAATTCTTGTCATCAGTGAGAGGCTTTTTAACTTTGGGTGTGTATGTGAATGGACTTTATCTAATCCTTCTTCCTATTCCAATTTCCTAAACTTGAAAAAATTAGTCCAGAAGGGAGAAAGATCTCATGAAAAAAGTTAGGAAATTTTCAGAAAAGATAGGTGATTAGATTAAACTTTCCCACTCAGAGGGTTCCAACTAATAGGACTCGGGAGCAGATACAAAAGACAATATCCTAGACAATAAAGACAGAGAACCAGTATGCCGTGGTGGTTAAATGTAGGGTTTTATGCCATGAAGTAATTTGATTTATACAAACCAAAGCGATGCTGCAATGTTTTCCTATAATTTTCACTATGTAGAGCATGCTATTCTAATTTATCCTATAAATAAGTCAGGGAGTTTTGGGTCTCTTGTAGTTAGTTGTTAGTAAGGTATGTGATGCCTGACTATATATAACCAACACATATAGAATTATAAGCTATCTACAATATTTATAAAGTAAAATAAAATGAAGCTTTCCTTGTCTTTTCAACGAGTTACTTCAGTGACAGGATAAGAAAAACCAACCATTCCTTTTCCTTTGTTAATAACTATGTGTATTGTTGCTTATCCATGGAAGGAAGGAAAGGAAGGAGAGAGGGAGGGAGGGAGGGAGGGAGGGAGGGAGGAAAGAAGTTGGAGCAATTATAAAATGAGAAAAGTGAAGTATCTTCACAGAATTACTTGTCCTGGATGGGTCTGGTTCAGTCAAGATTTCTACCCAGAGGAATTCATTTCCTGAAAGCCTTGTGACCAGCTCACCAGCATCTTTCAAATCTACTGCTAGCAGTGGTCATGTGTACCTGTCTAACGTTGCAGCTGGATAACCACTGATCATTTGTTGATTGCTTAACAATTCATTTTCAGTAGCAATTAAAAGCAGGGCTTGCATCCAAAGCATTTCCCTTCAGGCAGGCCTGATAAGGTAAAGGTGGAGGAGTGTACATATGTTGTATTCATGCCAATTTTTGAATCAGTTTCAGAGATCAAATTAATCTAACTATTGAGAAATATAAGAATTTAGGGATATTCTAGTGCCATAGCACAATTATTACTTTCTTCTACGGTCATTCACTATTCATAGAATTTGAACATTAATGTAGGGGTTTCCTGTGTCTATCTAATCCATGGAATTTCAGGAAGCTGTGTCTATCACATGCTGAAGTCACACATTAGATATATAGTTAGCAATGGTTAATTTCAACAAACAGTGATATGCTCACTTAGAAGGTGAGATTGGCTCATCGCTTTCAATCTTCCAGAAGATCATTAAAATCTAGTTGTGTTAACAGGCCAGCAAGTCCCAAGGGAACAATAATCTGATCCTGTGCCTTCACTATTCATAATTTGATGTTATTTCTTAGTCTTTTCATAATAATGTTTGCACATTTTGATTTTTTAAAAAAATTATGGCCTGTTTGTACATCATCCAGAGTCACATTACATGATATGGCTTGCCATATAAATACAATAAATAAATATAAATTAATTTGCAGTAGGTTCTTGCAGGACTTTTAAAAGGATTGTGTTCCATTATTGTGATAGTGAATTACGATATCACCTTTCCTGTATCTGCAATTTATATTATCAAATATTCCAATGCTATCATTTTCTTTCAGTTGGGTTTTGGCTGGTCCTCTTTCATTTCACTGAAGAAGAAAAATGTGAAAGCCACTAACAATAAAATTATTCACACATGGGGACTTCCTCTCCTGATTCAACTAGGAAACACCCCCTCATGCCACTGGTTACAATTTTGCAATAAACATATTTGCCGGGGGGGGGGGGTTGTAGTTCTTGGTCACTTTAGTGAAGATTGGTTTGATTAGCAACTGTTCTAGACAAAGTTTTCAGAAATAATAAATAATTAACAGTATTTGCACAGAAGTCTATAGAGATTCTCAGTCATCCAGGTCATAGTTGTCTCAAAGGTGCTTTTTTCAAGAGGCAACCCGGCTTTGTTTTTCTTTGAAGATGTTTCACTTCTCATCCAAGAAGCTTCTTCAGCTCTGAGAAGCAAAACAACTTCAAAGAAAAAGAAGAAAGCCCAATTGCCTCTTGAAAAAGTATCTTTGGGACATTTGCACAGATATTTCTAGAGAGTTTTCTGTTATTATTTACATCTCAATAGATCAATGTTGTCTACAATTGCCTCTGTGTGTATGGAGAGAGAGCATCATGATAAAATTATTCTTCCCTAGTGTACCTATCCTTTAAAGCTGCAGCTCTAATCTGAAGAGTATTCCAGAATAGACAGACTGATGTGATAGGTATCATGTCACAAAACAACACACGTTTTTTTTTCCCCATTAGAGAACCGATTCATTCTGAAACTAACCATCAACCTATTACCTCTTTAATAGCCACTTTGTGCAGGATGGCCATGATGCCTGTTACAGAACAGCAACTGTTAATGAATGTAATAACTATTTTTGAGAGTGCAAACTGACCATAAGGCCACGGTCCTGTCATCATTTGACAAAGCAATACTTGTTCTAGGAGACCCAGCAGTTTTCTTGAAAGTTTACCTTTAATTAAAATCATCCAGGACAAACTGGCCCATTCAGCTGTTCAAAGTAAAATAAATCCAAATTTTGCATATTCTGGCTTTATATTAGAATTCAGAGAATCAAGGCAAGGCAAGGATATTCACTGCAGAACTTGCTACTTTTGGAAACCCACTTTTCATACAAGTTATATAAGTTTATTGATGTTTAAAAAAAAGAATAGGCATAGAAAGGAAAGTTACTTAAGTGGATGAAATATATACATCGAGTGAGGGAGTTAAAATGTTCTGTCTTGAGATTGCTTTGAGTGAGACAATTTTTGTTATAACTGCAGCAGTGGGAAAAAGAATCAATTTCTCCTCCCATTTTCCAATGTCAGGGACAGCTGCAGTGGTGGGATTCAATTTTTTTTAACTACCAGTTCTGTGGGCGTGGCTTTGTGGGGGTGGCAGGGGAAGGGTACTGTAAAATCTCGTCAGAGGTGGTATTTGCTGGTTCTCCGAACTACACAAAATTTCCGCTACCAGTTCTCAAAATTGGTCAGAACCTGCTGAATACCATCTCTGGTCAGCTGGGATTCCTGCTGTGTAAAGTTTAAAAGATCATGGAGTTTGTAAGGGCATGTGAAGTGTCATAGCTACTGGCGCCCATTGTTGGCAACAATGGCAACATGGCAGTCATGGCAGTGCAGTCAAAACACCATCCCTTTGTATATGCATGACAAGTCAACATAGGTACAAAAAGGAATTGTGCTGCTTTAAGCACTGTCTTGATTTGATAGGTATGTGCAATTTAGCCATCAAATAAGCAAATACGTCTTATTTGAGCTAGATAGGTATCATTTCTGAGAGGAACAAAATGATAGTAGTAATAGAAAAAAAGGATCCTAGGAGCCTATGGAATTTCCATGCTGTTTTCAAATCTGGCATTTGGAACCCTTGATCATATAAGGTTGCACTGAAATTTGGTGAAAAAAATTGCCAGTATAAGTTTAGCCCCCTTTTTAAAAGATTTGGAGTAATTGATGAGATGTAAATGGCAACAATTTGCATCAGGCTCTTCCATTTCTGCAGACCTTCCCAAGTAACTCAAATATTATGTATTTCCCCAATCACTTTGTCCTTTCCCTATCACTGCCTTCATAGTTTTACCTCTGGTACCTCTGGTCCAGGAATATTGGGCAGCTGAGGTGTGGTCTCTGATTCCGCAAACATTGCTTATTGCTGGTGCTAAACTCATCTCAGTGCCAGAAAAGCTATAACAGAAGTAGCTGGCTTGCAGATAGTTTGCATTTTTTATTTATCTGGGGAATGTTTTCTTACATATATAAGTCCATACTATCTTCATTTTATCCTAGCTTTTTTTTAAAAAAAAAATGGATTCATATGTTTTTAAAATAAGTCACTTATCTTGTTCCTTTCATATTCTAAACAGGGACTCCAAAGTCAACTAAGATTTACTTTTATTTATTTATTTTATTTTGTCAAGCAATTATAAGATAACAGGTATAAGTATAAACATGAATACATGAAATGGATACATATAAGAAAAATAAAAAGAAACATTAGGACAGGGACAGTAGGCACATTGGTGCGCTTATGTTAGGCTGAGTGAACCAGCAGCAGGTTATCTCTCATTGCATTAAAAAGCTTCCAAATCCCCCATGCTACACTGCACTCTATTCCTTCACTTGACTCTATGCTTTCTACTTATTAATAAAACAGGCCTGTTACCAATCTCCTAGTTACTAGTACTTCCATTCTATTCCCTGAGGCTGGACCACCACTGACTATAACAATCATTGGCAGCATACCTAACTTCTACAGCCAAACAATAGAGATAGAACAGAAGTTAGCAAATCTGTATTCCTATTACTGCAGAATCCAAAGAGCATCTTTGGATGCCTTGGAAATAATTTTAATTGTATGTCAAATAAAAGATTTATCTCAAATATTGTACTTTTAAAAGTTTCAGAAGCCAGAAAGTTCTAATTAACAACTGTTATTATATCACCAGTGCAGGGAACATTTCCCAAAAAGCTGAGGTAAGTTAGCTGTCTGAAATGGGAAGACTTGGAAAGCTCTGAAATCTCCAACTCATGCTTAGGAAGGGGTTGCCTTCCCAGAGTTCCTAAATTATAGTTTGCCATCTCTTACTATGATCATTCTGGTTGAAATTGCTGATGTAATTCAGTCACATCTGGATGTCAGCTGATATAATAGGGTATGCCCACCAATTTGGGCAATATTGTAATAGGAATTCTGAAATACTTTTCAAAGCAAGTATTTTTATTCCTTTTGGACCTCTTTAATTTGGGCAGTATTAGAACCAAGTTGGCATGCCAGATGGAGAATCTCTTTAGGTTTATGCCTCACTTAATTCCAATATGTATGAATTCAGCTCTAACCAAAGAGATGAATATTCATCAGGAATGTTGGGAGTTCTATTCCAGATTTGCACATATTTCTGACACATCAGATATTGTTTATTATTTTGGATTTGGATCTGTAAGTTGCCCAGAGTCTATGGAAGCAGGCTGCTATAATAAATTAATATTAAAAAATGAAATAATTCAGATAGCTCAGAACATTTATGATAATGTATTTGTGTAATGGCTCTGGAAAAATGTTTTTACTATACTTCTTAAAGAAAAACATCACATTATATGTCACTCTGATTGTACTAGGATGATGCAAAGCATTTGAAATGCATACTTCACAAAAGCATGTTAATAGGAGATTAAAATTTAAATGTATCATTTTTTTCCAGAAGTTTTATAAAACTGCTTGGAAGATCTTCTCTGAGTACATATGCATGTGTGTGTGCTTACATATAGATAACACATTGCAATTGCCAGTGAAACAGAGTGGCTGTTCATATGCACATAGATGCATCTGTCTGTGAAGTGAATCGGGTAGAGAACAAGTGTTACACTGTGATTAAAGCAAAACACTGAAACTTAATTTCCCTTGTGTTGTGCAGGTGATAAAATCTTAGCTGGGAAGCTGAGAGAACATTTATTTTGCACTATTGTCACCCTAACACTATTAAATCTCCGGTCTCTTAATCTTTCCCATTTATTCATTTTAAAGTTTATGTCATAATGAAATAAAACCACATCAGATTAATATCTTCCTTAGACTCAGGGATCTTAAGGGGAAAAAAAACCTCTTCTAAATCCCTCCCCACCCCCAAACTGCAAAAGACCAAGGAAATTTAAAAGCTCTTTTTTGAATGGCAAGCTTATATAATATTTGGGGACTTGGCTCATTGTTTGCTTATATGAATCCTGTGTTGTATAATTTTGACTATCATTGCCCATAGAATTTTCTTTTAATTTTATCACTGTGAAATTTATATTATTTTTGGCTTGACATGCACGGCTGAGTAAGTCATATGTTTTTCCCCCTTTCTGGTTGGAATATTAGTATTTAGTGGCAGTCTCCTTTTTAACATGCTCACCTAAGAATAGACATACATGGCAGAAGTTTATGTAAGTGGAAAGGCTGAACATTCAAGAGGAATTCCAATTTAATTAGACTTTTTTAGTTGAATGTTGTACATATTAGATGGAAATGCTAAGTTTTTCATGCTGATTGTTGGCTTATATGATCAATGTCTGCCATATCTAATTTTATGTGGTCCAACTTCAAATTCTGTAGACCAAAACAACCTGTTTTTAATACTTGTTTATTAGCATCATGACCTTACAATAGTTAGAGTTAATTTGAATCAAACCTCTGTAGATCATAGCACTCTAAATTATAGTCTTGGATACTTAACATTTGAAAAGATTAGAATTGTTTAATTATGTGCAGTGGTGGTATTCAATTTTATTTACTACTGGTTCTGTAGGTGTGGCTTTGTGGGCATGTTATGGCTTGGTGGGTGTGGTGTTACTTGGTGGGCATGGCTTGGTGGGCGTGCTGGGGAAGGATACTGTAAAACCACCATTCCCTCCCCATTCCTGGGGGAAGTTATTGAAAAATCCCATTCCCTCTTCACCCCATTAACCTACTTTCCAGCTCCTTTTTCTTGTGCAGGGCAACAAAAGAAGACCCAGCTAATCAGCTGAGACTCGGGAGGCAGATGGGGCAGGTAGTATTTGCCAGTTCTCCAAACTACTCAAAATTTCCGCTACCGGTTCTCCAGAACCTGTCAGAACTGGCTGAATATCATCTGATTATGTGCCATCAAGTCAATGTTGACTGTCAGCGAGCACACACACACAAACACACACACACACACACACACACACATGTTTTGTTCAGGAGGATCTGTCCCTACTATGGTCCTTCAGGTTTTCCAATGCTGCATCACTCTGCATCTGATTGTAATTGAATCCATTTACTACTTCTGGTCATCTTGTCTTCCCTTCCATCCTTCATAGAATTATAGATTTCTTGCAGAATGTGACCATAGTGTAATAATTTGAATCTGGTCATTGGTGCCTGAAGTGAGAACTCTGAGCTGATTTGTTTATTGTTCCATTTGCTTTCTTCTCTGCCGATGGAATTCTCAGGAGTTTTCTCCAACTGCAAACTTCAAAAGTGTTAATACTCTTCCTGCTCTGCATCTTCCAAATTCAGCTTTCATTTCCATAGAATATACAGAGAAAACTGTTAATAGTTTTTCCTAATTGAAAGTATTCCCCATAGTGTTTATTCTCAGTTTATTTGACTCAAACATGTGCTATTCAATCTATTTGGTCCAAATAGAATGCTGCTGCTTCTGAAATTCCACAATGGTTGGAGCTTTTTATGATTAATATGTAGAATATATTTTATTTTCTTCTGTTCCTTAGTTCACTAATTATGATGATTGCATATGAATAATTTCTTTTTTGGCTACTTCTTAGGTTAATTAAATTGGGGAATATCAAATACAGAAAATCCAATTCTAAGGACATTATCAAATCAATCTTTTTTATTCTCTGGGCTTTTCCAGGATATGCTTAAATTTAGCAGATTTATAGGCTGTTTGAGAAAATGAGATCCCATTAATGCCATACTTGTTTCTAATAGACATAATCATTAGTTTGCTCTATTGCTTCTCTTCCATGAATTCAATGCTCACATAGGATCAAAAATACTTGCCATGTAGGATCCTTCATCGCAAAATCTTGTGTCATGACACCTAGAAAAAATGTGGGAATAATTCTTGGTTATTTTCTTAGAGAAGTATGTTGTTCCCTGAATAGTATGGATTGAATGTTCTGTTCTAAAGAACTACATCTATTACAACTCATTGTGAAGGGATTTAATAAAGAACAATATATTTAATTATAGCGACAACTCAAGGATATTTTTTTAAAAAAAATCAAAAACAATTTCATTTAAAAACACAGCATTCCCCAAACTTACAAGCACTGGTGTCAGTTTAGGAATGATATCAGCAGTACACATATAACAAGTTTAACCATCAAACATAAATGTCTATAAACAGTTCTTTTCATGGGCTCATGCTTAGGCTGGGTTTCAAGTTCTTTTTGCTCTCAAAATAAATTCTGTTGTATGCAATTTTTGGCAGGCAAAGAAACTGGAACCTTATTTTCATTGTTAATCTGAAAGTTTCATGATTAGATTTCTCAATTATGTTTCCATAAAAAAATGGATAGTTTAGATTGCTTCCAGCTGTTGAAATATCTTGGATTTAGCCCATAATTCTGTACTACATTTCCTTTTTCCATGTGCATATTTCACATTTTGATTTTGATTGTTTTTTAATAATTTTTTTTCTATTTAGAATATAAATTTGATTCCTCTGCCACCTCCTAATATTATGATCTCCAAATGTCTGAAAGACTTTCTAAGCATGTCTGTGGAGATTCTCAGTCAACCTGATCACAGTTATCTCAAAGGTGCTTTTTCAAAAGGCAACTGGACTGTTTTTCCTTGAGGAAGAAGAAGAAAACATTTTACTTCTGGTCCAAGACGCTTCATCACAACGGATGAAGTGTCTTGGATGAGACATGGAACATTTTCTTCTTCCTCAAGGAAAAACAGTCCAGTTGCCTTTTGAAAAAGCACCTTTTGAGGCTTTTTATGCAAACATACATCTTATTCTTGATACCAGATGCATTATTTATATCTCATCATATGACCCCAATGTCCTAGATTTATTATTTTTAACCTTTTAAATAAGCAAAGTAAGGTAAACTTAACCATATAAAAATCCATATAAATCCATATATAGATACATGACATGCTTTTGAAGCGGATTTTCACCTGTACCATCAGCAGGATCTGGGGGTAAGGTGAGGGACAAAATAGAATGACAAAACTATTTTCACACACATCTACAAGTGTTTCAGTATGATGGAAGAAGCTCCTGAAGACAACCATATGTATAATGGCTTACTATCTGAAATGGTATTGTTAGTGGTATTAATGCTTTTAATTGAATTGTTCTACAAGAATAATTTAATGGACTCTCTTTGGTGACAATTTACAAATAAGTTTGTTTCATATCAGTATTACAGGGGTTTGATATGTGGCTGCTAAAAACGTATAAAAATGTATATTTGAGCTAAATACACCCACCCACACCCACTAAAATACAATTCTCCAACATTTTTATGTGTGCCTATATAACATCTTTTGTTCAACAACATTCACAGAAAGCACAAATGAAGTATGTTTTAGGCCAGAGGTCTCCAGCTGGCTGGAGAATTCTGGGAGTTGAAGTCCACAATTCTTAAAGTTGCCAAGTTTAGGGACCCCTGTTTTAGGCTATTGTAGAATTCCTTGAAATTCACATTAGGAACATTTTTTGAGCCTAATTTCAATATACTCAATTCCTTTGACTTTGAGGCATCCTCTCAGTGAGAGTATGCCTCAAGATTGAAGTAAACAAACCTTAGCAAGACTAAGGAATTGACTTAAACAAAATCAGTGACTGGATGCCATATTTACCTTTTCTGACATGAAAATCACTACTTTTAAGAGGATAGTATTAAATCTTAACATGTTCCCTTCCAAGGAAGAAAAAGGCAACCATATTGCTTATAGGCATTTTGGAACTCTAAAGCTGAATGGCTCACAAAACATATGCTATTAAATGCTTAGACAGAATTTCTAAGGTTATTAACTGATGTCTAATTTGCTTTTAAAGTATAATGTGGTATCTACATGGGGGAAGACCACAAAATTAATGTGTGCTTGGCGCGTATGCTTGAGTGACTTTACTAAGCACCCAGGAAATCTACACAACACATTTGAAATGAGCAACAGCTGGTGCAGGCCAGACAACCACAGTCAAGACACATGCTACAGCAATTAGAGTATTAACCTTGCTCAGCCCAACAATTAGAATGATAATATGCAGATTCACTGAAGAGAAAAATATAGTCTATCAAAATACTGGCTTAGTCTTCAGGCCCTACTGAGTCTTTCAGTATATTCACAGCACTCTAAATACTGGTGTGTTATGAGCCTATGAGAGGCTTGGAGCACCGTTGCAGCTAGATTGCAAAGCATATGCTTCGTGTTTTGTGCTTCTGGCATCTAATGAGTTTAGCAACTGATTTGTTGCTCAACAAGGAATTCTCCGATTCTTCATGGACTATGCAAATATGTAGCTGCTAACAACAAATTAGCAGATTTTGTACTTTGCTTTAATTATGGTTTATTGTAACTACAGTTTATTGGCTAAGTCAGAAGGATATCGTTTAAACAACACACTAACTATGCAGCATGATTGACACATTAGTGTCAATGGAGTTCCACAGCACACAAGTCCAAGCCAAACAAAGCATACTATGATTTAAGAAAATGTAGGAATCCAATTAATAGCTAATACAACTGTCAGTACCAGGGAAGGTTATTTTTTAAAAAGTCAAGGTGGCACAATTGAGGCAATGCTTTGATATACAAAGGAGCATGGCTTTGATCACAATTTGATAACCATCATCTTGACTTGCAGATGCAGCTAACAATTACTGGTAATTATATTATATTTCTTATTAGATTAATGCCTAAACAATTGTAGTACAGGACCAGAGGTGATATTCAGTAGGTTCTGATCAGTTCTGGAGAATGGTTAGTGGAAATTTTGAGTAGTTTGGAGAACTGGCAAATACCAACTCTGACTGGCCTCGCCCCATCTATTCTCTGCCTCCCGAGTCCCAGCTGATCAGCTGGGTCTTCTTTTGTTGTCCTGTACAGGAGAAAGGAGCTGGAAAGCAGGTTAGTGGGGTGGGGAGGGAATGGGATTTTGCAGTAACCTTCCCCCAGGAGTGGGGAGGGAATGGAGATTTTGTAGTATCCTTCCCCTGCCATGCCCATCAAGCCACACCATGCCCACAGAACTGGTAGTGAAATTTTTTGAATCCCACTACTGTACTTAGACTCATGTTACTTCATGTATCATCCAATATAATAGGCATTACAGAATTCTACAACACTGTTGGTCTACTTCCAACCATAGATCTAAGCCTGGGACAATACACTCTAGTGCAGGGGTTTCTAACCTTGGCAACTTTAAACCTGGAGGACTTCAACTCCGAGAATTCCCCAGCCAGCTTTGAATTCTGGGAGTTGAAATCCTCCAGGCTTAAAGTTACCAAGATTGGAGAGCCCTGCTCCATTGTAGCTGGTAAAAAGTGCATCAGCCATAATGTATTATATTTTGGCCAGGTGTCCCTGCCATACAACACGTATGTATTATGTGGCATTTGTACATAATTCTTAAGGTTGAAAACTTTTGCTTTATAAAAAGATTGATAAAGCCTGTTTTTTAAAAAAAATGTTATGAAAAATCAGATTGTTAAATAATATTTTATTAAATCAAGAAGGATTCAAGTTAAAAAAACATTTTAAATCCAACTTTTACTAATCCACAGAAAATAAAAAAGGTTATGTGACTTAATTGTGTGGCTTTTAATTATTGTTTCTTTGCCACAATGAAAAGAAGCAGAATCACACCATTATGCTGCAAACTCCACATCTTTCATGCAAGTTAACAATGACTCATTGAAGAGGTGGGCTTTATGGTGTGATAATGTACCCTCTTAGCCCTTTGAAGATACTGTTGCTTATTTTCCTCTCCGTTTATTATAAGCTTTGGGCTGATGACTGGAGCACTTGTCTGGGAGGTACCACACATCAAATGTCCTGCTTTTCTTGCTGCCTCCTTGCATGGACTGATTAGATAATCTTGACAAAATAACAGAGCTGGAAGGGACTTTAGAGGTCTTCTCATCCAACCCCTTGCTCAGGCAGGAAACCCTATACCATTTCAGACAAATCATTGTCCAATCTCTTCTTAAAAACTTCCAGTGTTGGAGCATTCACAACTTCTGGAGGCAACTTGTTCCTCTGATTAATTGTTCTAACTGTCAGGAAATTTCTTCTTAGTTCTAGGTTGCTTCTCTCCTTGATTAGATTTCCACCCATTGCTTCTTGTCCTGCCTTCAGGTGCTTAGCTTGACTCCCTCTTCTTTGTGGCAATGCCTGAGATATTGGAACACTGCTATCATGTCACACCAGTTCTTCTTTTCATTAAACTAGACATACCAATTCCAGCAATAGTTCTTTATATGTTTTAGCCTCCAGTCCCCTTATAATCTTTGTTGCTCTTCCCTGCACTCTTTCTAGAATCTCAAAAACTTTTTACATTGTGGTGACCAAAACTGGATGCAGTATTCAAGTGTAGTCTTACCAAGGTATTGGTAAGTGGTATTAACACTTCACGTGTTCTTGATTCTACCCCTTTGTTAATGCAGCCTAGAAGTATATTACCTTCCTGTATTTCTCTTCAGAGCGAGTGCAAACTATGGGTGTGCTCAGAAGAAGTGCCAGATGAGACCTACCCCCCTCCGAACAAACAGTTTTCTTATGCCCCAAAATTGCTCTTAGGACTATCCAGGAGATGACAGTAACTTGCAGGAAATGCTCGGTCCGTCCTGAATGGTGAGCAAGTCTTCTTTGTTCAAAAATATAAAATATATAAAAAGACAAAACATTCCACACAACCTCCACTCACCAGGTCTTGCCCTATATCTCCTGCTCAGTCTGAAATATAGATGTAAAATTGGATATCACCAAAATTTGTTTTAGCTTATTTTATTTTATTTTTTATTTATTTATATCCCACCTTTATTATTTTTACAAATAAGTCAAAGTGACATACAAATGCATAACAACTCCGTGAGGTGGATTGGACTGAGAGACAGTGACGGGCACAAAGTCACCCTACTGGTTTCATAGCTAAGGCAAGACTTGAATTCCCATCTCCCACTGCCCAGCCTAGTGTCTTAACCACTAGACCAAAATGTTGACACTTGATGTCATGCATGATTTCATCAGAATATTGAAAAGAATATGGAAAAAAGCTAAGTCTTGAGGCACTCCAAAATGGAGTATTCAAGGGTTTGACTTCTCCTCTTTCAATAGCAGAAAAAGCTGAGGCAAAATAGTGTCTCCAACTCTCATAGCAGTTCCAAAATATTCCATAGTTGATGGTATTGAATGCTGTTGAAAAGATCTACGTGATGAAAGAAGTGCACTATCTCCTTCCAGGTCCATTCATGGGTCAGTCACAAAAGCACTAAATGCAGTTTTCTTTCCATGTTCTGTCCTGAACTCCGACTGGAAAGATCCTGAAAATCAGTTTTTGTTTCAGAGATTTTTGTCAACTGTCAACTGTCTTCTCTGCAACTCATCTAAGAAAGGGAGATTGGAGACTAGTAAATAATTGTTTAATAGTCAGATCAAATGATACTTCTTGATAAGTGAATGTCGATAAGATTAATGAAAATGTTTTGCAGATGATAACTTTTCAGTTTTTCTGCTGATATATTGTATGCTACTAAAAGCAGCTGAAGATTTCTTGTGATACACACATACTGAATCAAACACATGTGGTTTATTGTTCACTAGATTGAGTCATTTTCCCTCTACTTACGAAGATAAAATGATAGAACAGTTTAGTGGAAAGTTTAGTATAAGCTAACTGCAACAATGCTCCGCAGGTTGTAATAATCATAGCTTTTCACATAGTCAATAATACGTACATTTTGGCTTTTTTGTAAAGTCATAACTGTATATTTTGATAGTGTCTCCTGTTGCAGGAGAGGTCACAACTGGTAAATCAACCCAGTTGATGATTTGTATGATTTGTCTTGGTAACTAATCTAGCTTGAAGCTTACAACTTTTCCCACATAATCCATAAAGAAGAACAGTATGAGTATTTCTCAAGTCTCCTGAAATGTACACATTCTTAATGCTGTTCTTTGGCAAGAAAAATACAGGATGCATCATACAAATCTCAGAAGCCATCCATCCAGAAAGGATATTATATATCAGGGGTATTAAACTCGCGTTGTCACAGCAGCGTCACATGATGTATCAGGACTTTTTTCCCCTTCACTAAACCGGGTATGGGCATGGCCAGCACATGATGCATCCAGCCCACGGGCCAGGAATTTGTCAGCCCAGTTGTATATGAAACATATAAGTGAGTAATCCAATAGTTTCACAACCTTAGGTTTCAGCATCAATGCATCTACGTTGGCATTCTACAACATGGCAATCCAGGACAAAATTACTAACATTAGATTTGCTGTAAAAAACCTTTTTAAATGGATCTATTTAAAACAGATATAGATGAAAATAGTTTCATTAAGAGCATAGTTTCTCCCCAGCCAAGAAAGGTAGCATCAGCACTCTAATATATCACTGAGACAATCATGTCTAGGAGCTCTCAGTGCTTTTACCTGAAATACAAAATCACTTCTGCACCACGAGCTTTGCCTCTTTGGGACATTTATGCATCACTGCAGTGGATATAGAAAAGGAATGTGGCTTGTATCATGATGCCTCAATGCTGCTGACATCACTGTGAACGTCCTTGTCCATGCTTGCAGATCTTGCTCTTGTGAGATGATAAAATGCCTTGAAATTCATCTTTTTCATTTGAAATGCCATTAAGGAATCAACACAGGAGATAAAGATTCTCACTTAAAAGAGTTTCCCCTCCCTGTTATGTAGCACTTGGTAGAGTCCTTCAGCAAAGCTGTTCTTCAAAGACCCTGCTGTTCGACCACATGCACAGTTTTCATAGCTGTGTTCTTATTTATATCTACATCCTTGGGAAACAAAGCTCAGATTGCTGAGTTAACTTTGCCAACAGAACCTAATTAAATAAAGTCAATTTTACAGATAGTTGGGGAGATCGCAGCAGATTTCCTACACTTGGTGACTGCCTGTTCCAACATTACTTTCAGAAGAGATATTTTGTTTGAAATAAAGAAGCCGTGAAATTATATGATGAGTGATTCATAATGACTGAATTGCCATAAAACACTAGGGAGATGGTTTGATTTGCTGTAGGCGGTGAAATATTAAAAACAGAAGTTTTTCCTTTGGACCAAAACAACAACAACAGAATTTATTACTCTTTCTGCATTTCAATACAAACATAATATATAGTTTTTTGAATGTCAAATATGTATTAACCTACACTGTTATCACTAGCATAACATAAGGAATTCTTTTTCCAGCTGGATTAGAAATTTTTATTCGTATAGAAAGAACCTCCTAATAATAATAAATTGTCATTACCTGTTGCACTTTCTTTTCCAGCAGGGTTCAATTCTGAAGGCTAAAAAAAACATGGAAAAATTGCTTATTTGAGGGACGATTTAAAAGGGACTGCTTGAGATATTCAAGTGATACAGTTACATTGTGCCTTATACAGAATGTATCCTATAAAACAAGACTGGTGTATATTTTAAGACATTTTAGCAAATTCCAAACATGATCTTCACCTGTCTCTACAAAGTGTCTCATAGGAATTGGAGGACCTCATCAGATATTATCCAGCTTCCTTTAAAAAAAACAAAAAACAGGGCAGTTACAGCAAAGTAGCCTCTGAGCTTCCTCTGAGAACACATTGCAAGTTTTATCAAATATTTCCTTCATTAAATGTTTGTCTTTGAAGTATGAGAACCAGTTTGGTGTCATGGTGGAGGTGCTGGCCTAGAAACATACCTATGGAGAGGTTTATACCTCCAATATACATGAAAACTGGCTTGACTTAGCCCAACATACCTCACATTTAGCCCAACATACCTCACAGGATTGTTGTTTTGAGAAGGCAAAAGGGAGGGAGGGAGGAAGATTTTATGATGCTCCCTGACAGCATCTCACAAGGAAGCTCAATGGAAAAGCTAGCAGGAAGTTAGAAGTTCCCTCAGCTCCATTGCTTTTTGCTTTTTGTTTTTTGCCTGTCCATGGTCATTTCTCTGTTTAAGTAAAGAAATATTGTATTTCTGAAATGATGACTGAATGGATCATGAGTTGTTTAGTTGCTTTTAAATATGGAATATAAAACTTCAATCAAAATGAAATCTTTGCTCCTCCGCCCTTTATTAAAAACAGGTCTTTGAAGTCAGTTGCCCCAAAAAACTAGCATCGGGAAAAAGCACAAAAGAGGCAGGTGAAGCAAAATAGAGAGATAAGAGTAGGACCTTACATAATAAGGGATGTCATGAGCTCTGCATTCTTTATGATTAATGATAGGCCTGTGAATGAATAACTGAAAAAGGACAATTCACACCTCAGTATTCTGGTTGAGTAAGAAGCAAATTATTTTAATGAAATTTTAAGATCTTTGTCTGTTGTTTGTTTAGCTATGTCACCTACTTTAAAAACTGCCAGGGTATTTTACAAGCTGTTCATTTTACTATAAAAGCGGTTTGATTGACTCAGTGTTTTAAACCAAAAGTACACAAATGTGCGGTACTGGCATGTCTGTAGCCCAGGCACAATTCGGTGAAGGTTCATCTAGGTGGTTTTGTTTTTTGTTTAATAGATAAATGTGACTATAGTAAGAAGTCGGCTGAATCAAATGGAGGCTTCCATAAAATTCAGGATCTTGTTTCTCATGTTAGTAAATCAGATGGCTTCTAGATGTCTAGTAGAAGAAATAGGGACAAGAGAATTCTGCCATTATTGTTTGCCAGTAAAGGATAGTCCATGATTATTGTATTTTGCTATTATAACTAGTATAGCTATGGTGATGGTGATGATGATGATGATGACTACATCTCATATTTATATAAAGAAATTTTATATTTCATATTTTACAAGAAAGTTTTCTAGGTTAGAGATCTCAGATTGCACAGAATAGTATGAACATGCTTGGAGAAAACTGGATTTTGGTCCTGCTTGCTGATGAATACTCTCTTTACTATTATGAGAGAATGCTTCACATAGGATGAATGCTACTAAAGCTAGTAACCTAGTCGACAACCATTCTAACTATTAAATTTGGTCAATACTTGATTGATCAAAGCCACATGGAAGAGAAAGGTTAATTATGTAGGGTCTCATCTAGTAACATATGGAAGATTGTGACTTGGAATGTAAGAGCAATAGGTGGTTAAAAACATAATTAATTAATGAAATAAAATTGACATGTGTCTTTGAAGTTAAGAGAAAGGAGAAGGGCAATAGATATCTGTAAAGGAGCCTGAATTTGTAGAATAAAATTGATGAATCCATGCAGGGAAGAAAGGATATAAGTTAAATTGTGACTTAAGGGTTAAAATCTGTATCAAACATTTAGAATATCATTGAGGTTGTTGTCGGTCACCTGGAAGTAAGAATTTGTAGGTTGGTGATTGATATTTCATTCTCCATGAAACTAAAATTCAAAGGTGGCACTGGGAAAAGTCCTTTAATATGCTGAATGAACACAAACTGGGGTGGTGGTGGAAGAGACAGTAATGTATTAAGTAACATGAGGGTGAGACAAAGGCATACTGGAAAAGTCATTGGATCATTTGGGGACTCAAGAAAAAAGGGAACTGTAATAATATAAAGATGCCTGTGTAGAAAAATGAATACTTTTTTTTTCTTCAAAATGTGGTTTGCAATTCTAGATCATATCTTGGTAAAGATATGAATAGAAAGCTAAAAGCAGAATAATTTTGATTGTTTATCATCAAAGATTGAGACATTTAGAGAAGGTTACAATGATAAGTGGCTCATAATATGGGACAAACTGTTATTTAGTTTGGTCAAGGATGGTCCTTGGCAAAAAATGAGCATGGGAGAAAAGCAGAATGAAATAAACTAAAGTAGAATTATTACAAGAAGAGAAAGAAAGAATTCCATAAAACAGAATGAAGAGAAGGAAAATTGGCCTCTGGCAAAATGAATGAATTACGAATTAAAGCAAAAAATGATTCATATGAAACTGACTAATGGATTTATTGGAAGGTATACAGATTATTATGGATTTGTATGGGAAATGGAATGGAAATTCTTACCCAAGTAAAAATAAATGAAGAGTTGTCATATATGCTGGAAGAATGTCAAGTCTGCAGAAGTAGATTCTTTTTGTATGCTGGATTGTATGATGCAATGAAGAGTATGGATCTTAAAATTACTATACCAAATATCAAGGTAGTTGCATTTGACAGATTAATGGAATGAATGACACCAAATAGGATAGGGAAAGTAGTTGAATTTGTATACCTTGTCAGAATGTTTTATAAATATGAGAAAACAGATAGAGGAATTTTAAGACCCAAAAATATTGGCCAGAATGGTAGTGGGATGCATGTAATGGGTTGTTGGGAATGATTTTTGGAAGAAAGAAAAATGTCTCCTGCACACTTTATTATATGAAAGTGAGAACTAGATATATCATGAGAAACTAAAATGAACTGAAGGCAATCAATAGATGTTGAATAAATGAAGATTGTCAAGTTCTTTTTTTTACATGATCAGGAATTCCAACTATTCCTATTTTGCTTATTTTTCTCTGACTTAGCAATATAAGTAATTAACAATATAATCAATGCTAAGTTTATTTAAAAGTTGTATATAACCAGTATCAAAGGCTTATAGTCATTAAACTTCTTTGAACGGTTATCTTCTATAGACTTGATAATTTAATTTAGTAATGCTTCTTCCAAATTTATCCTTTACAGATATTAGGATAGCCATTCTATTACTTCTTGAGCAAAGTCAACTGAATTGTTTTTTTTAAAGTGGTACACAATTATTTTTCACTTCTGTAGTTGAGATTAAATTTACAGTTTTAATCTGTTTATGCCTTCAAAACCCAAGAGCTAATATGCCAACATAGAAACACTTAAATGATATTGCATATTTAT
Source organism: Notechis scutatus (assembly GCF_049901735.1). Taxonomy (NCBI): domain Eukaryota; kingdom Metazoa; phylum Chordata; class Lepidosauria; order Squamata; family Elapidae; genus Notechis; species Notechis scutatus. The sequence goes on along the minus strand of NC_142010.1, from coordinate 93,186,059 downwards.
TAAATTAACTGCCAAATCAGCTCATCATTTCACCATGGAAATAAAGCAAGAATCCCTCCCACCAAACCTCAAGAAAAATATTTTAGTAAATGTTAAATGTGTGTTGGGGACAGATATTCATACCAATTCAAACACACTGAACTAGGTTGATTTCAAAAGCCTGATAAACAGAACTTGTTATTGCCAGATTTGAACTGTTATTAATTTATTTATTTTATTAGATTTATGGTCACCCATCTTTGCCAAACAACTCAAATTAAGTTTGAAAATGCTAGTTTTTAACCATTCCTTTCTTGGAAGGCAAACTATAGAAAATTATATGAAATTTTCAAAAACATCAGTCAAGGAAAATGTATGACATGAAGAAATATTCATAGTTTCAGCAAGATGAAAAATAAATGGGAGATCTATAACACATGCTATGCTGTGATTACATTGGTCACAAACCACCCATTGTCTTGCTAGAGAAAACTTGTATTTTGCAACAGAAGCCAACATCTAACAGAGAGGAGAATATGAGCAAAGTCAGTTTTTTTTTTCATGCCACATTTTAGGTATATACTGTAAGTCTCAGGGGGGAAAAAAAATCCCAGAATTTTGTTAGACAGTTATGGGAATGCTTCAGTTAAATTGTCTGCACATAAATGAAAGTTGTCTTTAAGCCAAATCAGTTCTAGGGAATTTATGGGGTTTTGTAGGCATTGCTGTTGCTTTTTTCAGATAGATTGCTATTCCCAGAATAGTCCGGAGCCTGGGCCTTTTGGTGATTTAATCAAATTTAACTGGGTTTAGCTTTATGGATCAGCCAGAGTGCTGTTTACATGTATACTCAAAATTAAAATTGCTTAATCCAACATTTCCAAAGTAGAACAAAAATTGATAAGATGTATTAATGATGGCCAGATACTGGTTTTGTTCAGATTTCAAGAAGTCTAAATTAACAGATAAACTAAGAAGTTATCTGCAAAGAAAGTTAATAAACAAAGACACGTTTTAATTAGTTATAACCAGGATCAAATTTATTATTTTCATTTGTAAAGCTTCTATATAATTTTAATGTTTAATGCTGGCTAAGAATGCAAGTAGAACATATTTCCAAAATGGTGTTCCTTCCATTAATAAATGGCTTTGATTTATTAAACTATAATTTATCTCACATTTTCTTCAATATGACAGACATTTAATAAATTGATATTACATTAATTCAGATGTTCCACATAAACAATAACAGAGCATTCATTAATAGGAACAAAAAAAATCTGAATAATAGTAGACAAATTGCTAATTCTATCACACTTGGTTTTGAAATTCCAATAAAAGAAACTAGTGTCCTATCACCTTGTACCATTAAATTTCCTACACACACACACACACACACACATATTAGGGGGAATATTAAAACAAAACCCCTTGAAGACATGGATTGATGGAATGTTTTTTCTTTCATTTTGAGTGATATGAAGATGTAACATCTGCTGCCAGCTTGTACTAACAATTATGAAGAAAAACAAATACGCGTGGTAGGCAGCATGTCTTAGGATGGTTTGAACAGGACTGGTCTGCTTCAGGTTTCAGCTTTTTGTGTGTGTGTTTTTTTAGGATAACAGTGTGGAGCACTTTCTTGTTTATAGGATAAACACAAGGAATGGAGTGTATCTGTGTAGCATTAAGGAGTGGCTGCCAACCCATAACATTGTGCAGAATGCAAAAATTCCAGAGCGCACTCCCTCTGAAGAGCTACACTGCAATCTACTTGCATGAGTAAACAATATTTAAGTTGTCAGAGTAGAAAAAATGCCAGGTATATTTGGAACAATATCCCGGTTAGGCTATTTGCCTCTTCTCCAGCTGCAGGAACATAACTTGAATGTATGGCATCTTTTCAAAAGCCAGCTTTTATATTTTATTCACAAAGGCTCAGTGAAATCCCATGATCAAAATGCATGCTTCACAGGCTTATTTCCAGTTAAAGCAGAAGCCTTCCTGTAAAAAAAAAAAATCAAATTGCTTTTCTCCATCAAATTAAGAGTCAGAAGGTGGGAATAAAATGGTGGCCTGGGGAAAAGAACATCTCTTTTTATCCTAAAGGAAAGAAAAAAATGTGGGTTATGTTCCTCTTGAAGGAGAATAGATACAAATAAGTACAAACTGTCCTAAAAGGAACAAGACAAACTTTATACTGATGTCTGGTGAGAACTGATAGATAATTGGGAACTCCTTCAGATAAATTATCCTTCTCTGGAATTGACATGGAAAGATTGTGCAATGGGAAATAGATCTCATCACATTTTTCTTTATTATAGTATGAGACCAGTGCAACATAACTTAAAACATCCCAAGTACAATCTCAAAATATAATAATGTCCCCTGACTTAATGATGACAACTGACCCGAAATTAAAGTTCCTAAGCAAGACAATTGTTAACTGAGTCATGTCTCATTTTGTGACCATTTTATTATAGTTGTTAAGTGAATCACTAGAGCTGTTCAATGAGTCATATGCTTGTTAAGCAAATCTGGCTTCCCCCATTGATTTTTTGCTTGTCAGAAGTTCCCTAAGAAGGTTGCAAATGACAATCACAGACCCCCAGGACACTGCAACCATCATAAATATATCCCAATGGCCAAGCACCTAAAGCCAGATCCTGTAACAATGGGGATGCTGCAATGGTCATAAGTATGACATTGACCATAAGTCACTTTTTTCAGTGCCATTGTTACTTTGAACGGTCATTAAATGAATGGTTGTAAGTGCCTTCTGAAGAAAGCACAAAGATAAGTAGTTAAAAAGCTGATTTCAGGATATTTGTCATTTAAGAAAAAAATCTAGGTAACATTGACTGGCTCCCCAAAAAACTCTTTCCATTAGATGATGTATTAATTGAGAAAAATTGATTAGAAAAAACATGTTCTAGCATTTCAAATTCATTCATTCATTCATTATATTTATACCTGTACAGCCACCCATCTCACAAAATCTGAATCTGGGTGGTGAACAATTAAAAAAGCTATAAAATGGTGACATAAAAGCAATTAACATGTCAATATTTTAAAAATATGATTAAAAGTGAGGAGAGACCAACATATAAGAGCAATGGAGCCACCTTAGCAACTCTGCAGACTCCCAGACCTGATGACATACTCAACTTTTGAGGGACTTACAAAAGATTAACAGGATATAGCCAACTTCACTCAGATTATTTTCTACAAAGTGGGCAAAGCAGCAGAAAAGATCAATTTCCTCAGTCCCACCAGATGTAGCTGTTCAGCAGGTGAAACCCAGACCCAGAGCATAATTGTTCTGTTTTCGATGGGACCGGAAAATATAATTGAGGAGCGATAGTCCCTCAAATTTGCCAGAAGATGGGCATTGCCTACATGGTATGGGGATTCCTTTATCTCTGCTATTCATTATTGCAAGGGGGAAAAATGGGAAAAACAGAGAAATAAATCATGGACATCTAATGGAGCATGACTGCTAGTTAAAGAGACCAAAGCATTATGGGAAAAAATGCACCCCAGAGACATTTCAAGGAATGTTATGTATAGGCTTCTCTGTGCCAATTCTAAAAGCTTTGTGTGTAGATTCTGCCATTCTGTCTTCAACAAAGGATTATGTATTATAATGTGTTAGACCTGGAAACATGTCATTGTTTTTTCTGACCAAAATTCTCAGGGAGAACAAGATATAATACATGAAATCAGGAAACATCCAGTGCTAAAAATGTTGGGATAATAGATGATTTCATGATGTTCTCATAGACTGACATTAAAAAATATCATTGTTAGGGACTCGGTTAAAGAAAAGATAACAGATAATGTAAGAATCTGAAGGACAAAGTACCCTGGGCTTAATCTAATGTATAATCTAAGTCTCCCACATTTCTTACAGAAAAACTATCAGGAGTAAAAACACCACCAAAAGAGAGCAAAACCCACCCATTCATTGGGTAGATCTCCCTGGAGAGTTGCAAAAATCACTTTTCAGAGTCCTTTGGAAGGGAAGAGATGGGGCAGAGACAACTATTCCTCCAAATCAGGGTTGTCAAATCTTGGCAACTTTAAGACTTGTGAACTTCAACTCCCAGAATTTCCCAGCCAGCATGCCATGATTCTATGTCATGTTGTGTTTCACTACAGCCCTTGGCAAAGCTCTGTGAAAATAATCAATTTTAACTCATGGTGTGAGGACAGCCAGTATATTCTCGAGCAAGGGTGTCAAACTTGCAGCATCATGTTGTCATCATGTGACATATTGTGACTTTCCCCCCACTTTGCTAAACCGGAGGTGGGCATGGCCAGCGTGTGAGCATCCAGCATGCGGGCCGCGAGTTCGACACCCCTGTTTTAGAGGTTATGTTGCTACAAAAGACCGAGGAGAGGATCAGTAGACTGTTTGATTAAAATATATGATGTATCAACCTTCATGTGTAACCTTACAGACAGCATATTTACTGATTTTGATTGAAATGTAATATAGCTTTGGACTGCAATACTTTATATAAGTTATTGAGGAGTGAAGCAATGAAGCCCAGTTCCATGTGCAGGTGGCATAGCATGCTTCTGAAACTGAGATGGGATCAGTCCATCAGAGAATTCATGATTTAAAATAGAACACAAATAATTAGTGCTATTTTTCTTATCCATCCCCCTCCAGAAAAAAACAACAACCTTATTCTGTCATCAGTTTCATGAATTTGCATAGTGTAAAAGGCAGTCCTAGCCTCCCTGAAGTTTCCTTCTTGGAAAATGACAGAAAGCAGTTTTTTTCTGTTACCATAACAGCCATATCTCTTATATCTAAGTTTACTGGAGTTATTACTTTTCTTTCAACAGCACTCCTCCAAGGATTGGGGAAAGGTCTTTTCCAAGTATACCTAGTGATGTCAGAAGCCATGCACAGAAAGCTTTTATACAATAATGTAGTGGAGAAATTAACTTCATAAATAATTTTAATAAATAACACCCCACTAATGGAATAGCAGAAGGTCAAGAAGGAGACAAAATGGGTGTGAAAAAAGACAGGCCCTGAGAAGCTAAGCGTAACAAGAGAAATAGTTCAGAAGCAAAAGCCAGGATTTATAAAGGGCAGAATGGATTGAATTAAAGCAGTAGATGAAAAAATAAGTTACAAGAAAGAGAAATCTATTTTTATCTATTTTTATAGATAAATATATATATATTTATAGTCCTCCAGTGCCCTTCAGGCTATGTTGGTAAAGGTCTGGATGAGGAGATCCAATAGTTAGGTTGCTTTTTAATTCTGGAGACTGCAAAAACTATATAAAATGGACTGAAACATGCCATTTTGAATGTTTTGTAATCTGCTTGGACAGGAATAATAAAGAATCAAGAAAACTCAGAGGAAGGTAGCAGAAGATTTATCTGTTTCTTTGCACTCCACCACTTCAGTATGAAGGGGATATAGTTGCTTTAGCAACTCAAACTAGATACAATAGCTAAGGCTACAACCTTTAAAATACAACATTCACACAATTCTCTGGCTCAGGTATTACTGAGGCCATGCTGCTGCTGCCATTCAATCAGGTTGAATATTTCCTTATGGACTGCTTTAATACCATGCTAATGTGAAAATCAAAAAGATGCATTGATGTACATTCCTAAGCTTTGTATATGGTGGCATATATGATAGTCAGAGAACTTGAGAGAACTTTCATGATAGTCAGAGAACTTGAGTATGCCACCCATGTACAGAAAGTAATCAGTCTAAATGTCCCAACAATATTTCTTAACATGATTTCCCCCATAGTTTCTTACTTCCTTTCTTTCCCAAATGAAAGAGGGTATAGCACATACCGCAGCTTTTGAAAATGGTTCATGCATAACTAGATTTTGTGGCATTATTTATTCTCTTCTCTAGCTGATTTGCATCTGGATATCCCTTTTAAATGCTGTGTCTACACTGTGGAAGAACTTCCCGTTTGAAACTATTTTCAGTTTGGTTAATGCAGACTTCTGTCCCCTGGGACCTTCTAGATCTGCTGAGACAGAAACGCCACTCCACTCCATACAGATTAGGAATTCCTCCCAGCAGATCTGGAAAATACCAGGTTAGAAATATTAATGTCCTCTTCTTCTAGTCGATAAAAATCCCACTATTTCTGAAGATACATCCCAGTGGAGAAACACCATCTGCAATATGCTGAAGATACACTCAATATTCAGATGGTCTTTTCAGCCTTGAAGTACTGGTTATCTTACTCTTACCAGAGTTCATTCAATTATTAACCTGACCAATGATACAAATCTTTGCATTCCTTAAGTAAATGCACTGCTAACTCATTGCAGTCTCCTTTTGTAGCATTATGCTCTCCTTTTGGAATACATTATTGTTAATCTTCCAGTTCTATCACTTCATTCGCTGCTGCAACATTCTAAGCCTTGAGAAAAATGCTGATGATTTCCCAGCTGAACTGAGAACAATAAGTCCAGTTCTTCTTTCTTGAACTGGTAATCTATAGTAGTGTTTTCCTGGGTAATGGAAACTCTAGCTAACTCACTTTGCACATAATGCATTTTCCCTACAAGGTCTCCTGACACTGTGTATTCCCTACTCCATACTTAAAATACCTTTACGATTGTTTTTATGGTAATTGCAATTTTTTTCTGCATTAAGTAATTGTGTGGATTTCATAGAGTTCTATTATAACAGTTACCAGTGGGAATGGTATGAAAGCTGTGCAACCTGTTTTGCAACACTGTCTCCCAAGTTCTCCTTTCACCTCGGGCAGAGGGAAAGGATTTGAAGGTAGTAAGCTCATGGTGCCTTTTTTAAAGGCTATTTTTTCATTGTGCAACTATGAGTAACCAAGCATTGTTTATTTTAAATCTGCAGTCTTGCACAACCACAAAGGTGAACAAGCAGTTCCTAGACTCTCTCTCTCTCCAACCCCCCCCCCCCCTCTTTCTTCAGTACCTTTCTTTTTTTAAAGTAACCAGTAGCATCAATACAAAGGGGGGGGAGCCATTTCTATATCTGGACACTCTACTATTTGGCAAAAGAACCCTGCATTGCCACCCAAACTACAATCACAGAACATAATCACAGAAGTGCACTGTGAAGCCATTATATGACTATTTGGCATTAATAGAACTGTCATTAATACATATACCTAGTGTTTCTAAAGATTCATTTGAGATAATGTCCATCATTATATTATATCCTCATGAATTCTGTAAATTAATGATGCATTGTTTGAATAAACAATTCTTCTCCCTTTCTGCCAATTAATTTAATGCATAATCCCACACTTTGGTGGCACGTTGGTCCATCTTTGGGAGAAATACTATGATTTCTTCGTATACATTGAAAATGGTTTTATTAGACTTCTATTGCATTTTCTTTCTTTCAGTACAGAAAAAAAATGATAAAGATTGGAAGCCTTGTATAGACGTTTTATTGAAAGAAGAAAAGACTGAATTGAAGATTTATGAGTTTGAGGATTAAAAAAGGTAAAACCAAAAGGGAGGAATTAAGAAAGGAATTACTTGATAGAAAGAAGGTTGGAAATAATAATTTTATTATTTTAGTCATTTTTTAATTTTATGTCTTATTTTTTTTCTTTCATATTTTCTGTATTTATGGAAAATGTCTGTCTGTGTGTGTGTGTGTGTATGAAAAACATACACATACAGCAATATTAGCTATACAGCAATATTAACTATTAATGTATACCTGTATGAAATATATATATACATATATACATATACAGTACACACACACACCACCAGATCCCCAGATTCCCCACATTCACCGTAATTGATGACTGAATAGAACTTCATTCTATTCATATCTACTTTCCTCACCTGATTTTTATATTTTTGTCATGCTTCCCCTAACCCACTTTTTGTCAGTTTTTAAGTTTCAAATACTACCATCTTGCCTCAAAAAGGACTAATATTTTGATTGCCTTTTTGCAACCTTTTCAATTTAGCACTATACTATTTCAAGATTGATAGTCAGCACCTTTGTGTAATAGTATAAGTGTGTTTTTATATTGTTCATTTTATTTTCATATCACTTCCGGAATTATTTCAAGCACAGAAAAAGTAGAAATCTGATTTTTTTAAAATGCAGTTATTAACTGTGCTGACTCTTTCATTGGGTTACTCACCATCCTCCTTTTGTCATCAGGCCTTGCCTGCTCAGATCCCATTTGCAGCTAATTCTTGATTCATGACAATTGGGGCCTGAATTTCTATTGCTAAGCAATCCTGTTATTAAATGAGTCATTTTGTAACTTTTTGTCACAGTAATTAAATGCATCACATAATTGTTAAGCAAATCTAGCTTTTCCCATTGATTTTACATGTCAGAAGTCAGATGGGAAGGATCACAAATGGCAATCATATGATCCTAGGACACAGCAAATGTTACAAACATATGATGGTTGCCAAGTGCCTGAATTTGGATCATGTGCCCATGGAGATGCTGCAATGGCGGTAAGTATGAGGATTGGTTATAAGTCACATTTTTCAGTGCCATTATAAACCTCTAACAGTTATTAAACAAATATATAAACCTCTAACAGTTATTAAACAAATAGTTGTAAGTTGAAGACTACAAATATGTGAAGTCTGTTTTTGTTTTGTTTTTGTCATTTTTGACCCTAACCTTAACAATTACAACAGGAACATGGAGATATTGTGGCCTCAAAATAGGTTTTCTTTGTCCTTTGCTGTTCCTTGACATTCTGACACCTTGGCAGATAATTATGAAAATGCATCACTTTGGTCTTGTTCATATTAAAATATATATGCTGTCTTGAAGTACTTTCACCCAGTCTGAAAACAGATCTTTTTGGAGCTCTTTGTAATCCTTTTTTATTTTAGAAGCTAATCAGTTAGGTATCATTAGCAAAGCTGTTCATTACATTTTCTATAAACTCCAAATTGTTTACAAATAATTCAAAAAGCACTGGTCACAGTAAGATTCAAGGAGACTCCATTTTGATTGCCTCTTTAATTTAAGCACGTTTCTTATTCTTATTCTATGCTTTCTGTTCTTTAAAGTACTTATCAGTCTAAGAGACCCCTTGATTTTTTATATCATGGCTGCCAAGTTTGCTCAGTCTTTAAATGAGATTTTATCAAAGATTTTTTTTAAAGCAAGCACAATATATCTCTTCAATCCCAGGTTCTCCTGCTACTTTTTCGACAAAGTTTTCTATATGCCATTTTCCCTTTAATTATAAATTGTAGTATTTACTCCAAGCTGGCATTAAGGTACCTGGCTTATAATTTTCTCTGTCTCCTCCTTTGTTCCTTGTTCTAAAAATCAGATTTACATTGGCTCACTTCCATCCCTCAGAACACATCAGTTTTATAGAGAAGCTGCATATTTTTACCAAAAGATCAGCAACTTCACACTTCAGTTCTTTAAAAAATTCGGGTAGATCATATTGGATCCAGAGATTTCTTTTTTTATTAGACAGCTAGACTATTAATCCACTTTCTATGTTCTTTGTCTCTCCCTTTCTGAAAAAGATAGACAACCACAAGAGTTAGATTTGCATCCTCAGTGTGGAAACTAAGTATCTGTTCATTTTTTCCTGCAATTTTTTTTATATGTGTTTGAGTCCATGTTGACTCCTGGACTAATCCCCGAACTTTTCTTGGCAAGATTTCAGAAATAGTTTCCCATTGCCTCCTTCTTGGGGCTGAGAGAAAGAGAATGGCTCAAGGTCTGGCTTTGTTCCTGAGACAATAATACGACTCAGTCACTTAGTTGCTAGCCTGGAGAACCAACCTGACTCTTTTCTTATAGCACAGCTTTTGTCATTCAATAGCTTTCTCAACCCATTTCCAGTTTAGAATATATTTAATAAATGTTTTGTTGCTCACTTTAATCTTCTTTGTCACAAGTTCCTGAAAATCATTCTGAATACTATTTATTTACTGCATGTATATATTTTTTCAAAATGTGTGCTGTTTGTTTTCTTCTGAATTTGGGTAAGGCTTGCATTTTATGAAGGAAGCTTGCATGTCTTTGATAGCTCCTCTGAGCACTCTGGTTTCCTCTTGCATTTGTGACAATCTTCCTTGACCTAAGACAGTTCCTTGATCTAAGACAGTAGGTGTCTAAATTGCCCTTTTTGCCTGTCTTAAACGTTGTCATTACTCCCTATCCCCCAAAAAAGTTGCTGCTTGGTCACAGCAGTCCCAAATCAGGTCCTCAGCTCACAAAAAAAGCAATAACAAATTCCTTCATTACCTCAACTTATATTCAAACACTCCATTTAAGACCCAATGATCTAAGATATAATTTCTAATTGAAAATCACACATGTATGTATATTATAAATAAATAAAACTACTTTTATTGAAATTGACTAAACTAGCCAAATTTTGGAAATCTATTTGTGTTGTACCTACTTACAGTTCAGTGAAATAGGGAAGTACCTATTGGAACTCCTTCCAAATGCTATTTAACTGTTGGGGATTTACATTTTACCAAAGGTATTTGATGTTATTCATTAATAAACCAGCTTTCTCACAAGCAATCTTATGTATTTTCTATATTTCTATATTTTCTATCTGAGATCAGACTGAGCTTGAATCAGTGGAGGGAGTTATAACTTGATAAAATTAGGGCATTGTGAATTTATGAACATTTTTCTCTAGTATGCTCCCTTTGTCATATTTACCTAAACTAAGCAATACTAACTGCCATAACCAATTACTTCTCACAAAGACTGCATTACTGATATTTGGTGGTAAAACCACACAGAAAAGTGATATGAAGAAACCATAAATGTTCCTATAACTTTTTAATCATTGACTGTTCCTTATTTCTCTCTTCAAAACCTGAATGAGATAGGATTTTTCCATATGAAGAATAGAAATTGGGTATATATTTATTTATTGAAACATGGTTGAATGTTAACATGTGCAAAAAGTGAGCAGGAAGTTGATCCGGTGAGTGAAATATTAATCTTGGGCTGAAATTCCACTTCACAAAGACTTTTTTATTGCCTTTTGTGGAGATAGATATATGAATTTCCTTATTTAAACAGATGTCTTTGTAGGGTTAAATGTTATAGTTTTCAGGATAATGGGTAATAGGGAATCTTTTAATGAGAAAAGTGAGTATATACACTTGATGTTTGAAGGAGCCATCTGAACATCAGCAGAAAAGTAAATGTTTTTCTAAACAGGGAATCAATACTGAATCGATTCCATTGTTCCTCTAATGTGAAATTTGTGACATTAGAATAGAGAATTGGATGATTCCTGTTGGCTTCTGAAGATCTAAATTCTTGCCAGATTTTGGCATAGGACAATATTTCTACTGGCGGCATCTTGGCCATGAGCCTGGCAAGTTTTCTTTCCTTTTCTAACAAGAAGTAAGGCCTACCTGAAGTACAGAAAATTCTCTGTTCCCAGAGTTATTAGTATGGCATTGTCTATTGTAGCGCTATAGTAGGGCCTGAGACATTGTCTGTTGACAACCACAAATCTACTTGATATTTCTGTTGTTGTCTTTCCTTCCTTGTTACAAACTTCTCTCTCTGGAACTGTACTGTTAAACAACAATCATAAAGATCCATAAATGATCAAACATTAAACTGAAATATCTTGCCATCATCATCTAGATCCCAGCACAATATTCAAAATGACAAGGATTAAGTTTATTTCACAGTTTTGGTCCCTTTCTCCAAACACTGGAAGAGATAGATTTAAAAGGGAAAGACGTATAATGAGTGTGAAAATGGGCAGGGGTAAAATACTGTGAATTGTTGTGTTCAGATTCCATTCCCACTCACTCCCCCCCAAGACATGTTTTTTTTAAACATGTCTCTCTCGATTTGAGCTCAAGTCTTTATATGTGACTTCATAGGCATATGGTCTGTCTTCTTTATAATGCCATAGTAGTTTATGTTTTCCTATGAGCTTTCTTTTTTTAACTTCCAGATAGCTTTAGGGTTTTTTGGTGCTCTCCCATTCAAATGGTAATAAGCTCCAAGCATGTGTAGGTTTTTAAGGTCAGCTCAGCTACATGCTATCACCTAATTAGACTTCTGGAACATTTATTTTTATTTATTTATTTATTTGATTTGCCAATTGTTTACAAGATAATAAGTATAAATGTATACATAGTTGTGAATACATGAAATGGGTACATATAAGAAAAATAAAAGAATAAGAGAAACAATAGGACAGGGACGGTAGGCACGTTGGTGTGCTTATGCACGCCCCCTACAGACCTCTTAGGAAAGGGGTGAGGTCAATAGTAGACAGTCTAAGGTTAAAGTTTTTGGGGTTTGGGGAAGAAACTACAGAGTCGGGTAGAGTATTCCAGACATTGACCACTCTATTGCTGAAGTCGTATTTCCTGCAATCAAGTTTGGTGCGGTTTACTTTGAGTTTGTATCTATTGTGTGCTCTTGTGTTGTTATGGTTGAAGCTGAAGTATTCATTGACAGGTAGGACATTGCAATGTATGATTTTATATACCATGCTTAAGTCAGACCGAAGACGGCGTAATTCAAGGTTTTCAAGTTCTAGAATTTCAAGTCTGGTGGCATAAGGTATTCTACGAGTAGAGGAGTGAACTCTTCTTGTGAAATATTTCTGGACTTTCTCAATTGTGCTAATATCAGATACGTAGTGTGGGTTCCAGACTGATGAACTGTATTCGAGTATTGGTCTAGCAAATGTTTTGTATGCTCTGGTTAGTAGTGTGATATTACCAGAGAAAAAGCTACGTAGGATTAGGTTAACAACTCTTAATGCCTTTTTGGCTATGTAGTTGCAGTGGGCTCTAGCACTTAGATCATTAGAGGTGAGTATTCCAAGGTCCTTTACAGAGCTTGAGTCATCAACAAGATCTTGACTATTCAGCTTGTATTTTATTTTCTGATTTTTTTTGCCAATATGTAAGACAGAGCATTTATTTGTTGAGATTTGAAGTTGCCATTTGTTTGACCACTCTGATACATAGTCAAGATCTTTTTGTAGGGTAGCAGTATTGTCTGTGGTATTGAACAGCTTTACATCATCAGCGAAGAGAACGCAATTGCTCTTAATATGATCACAGAGGTCGTTTATGTAGAGTATGAAGAGAGTTGGTCCTAGAACACTGCCTTGGGGAATATAAGGTTACTAGTAACCTTATATTAATGTCTTCAAAAATGGCTTCCCTGTGCTTCTCTTTAATATGACAGTGGATGGAAAACTTGGCACTGTAAATTGATCTGGAGAAAGACAACTCATCCAAATACAGAACAGTTAAAGGAAGAAACCCTAATTAGGTTCAGGTTGGAGAGAGATGCATACAGATCCTGACTACTGGAAGTCTACTACCATGAGAGAAAACTGAAGCTAAAGTTCAAGATATTTTACTAAATAATATTTATGAGAAATCAATTTCCTTAAATTTAGATCAACTGAATCCTTGAGTGACTGAGTCTTATCAATGGCTGTGGCATTTTGGAAGTGATTCTTCTACATCCCCTTTTCAGGATGTTTTCATTTCCAAATGGGAGCTGCATTCTGGCATTCTCTGGCAGAATACATTCCAAATACTAACCAAATTTGATTCTGTTTTCCTCTGCTGACCATTATACCGTGCTTTCCTACAACGTACCAAGAAACATAGCGCCTATGAAGAAACATAACACCTCTCCAGAAACCTAGTAAAGCTGCTAGTTTCAGTGGCTGTAGCACTGCCCCGGAGCTCAGGTAGCACTTTTAAAATTCCAGCAGTGAGGGCAGCACAAAAATAATTTTTAAAAAGGCTATTGCCATTTTGACCTTGCTCCAAATTCCTCCCCCTCCTGCATTGGATTTGCTACTGTGTAAAGGAATCCTGCTCAAGCAGGCACAGCTCTCAAGCTGCTTGGTCTTGGAGACTCTATAGGAACCTTTTCAATGACCTTGGGAAGTTCACCCGGTTCAAATGAAATAAAGGACTGAGTGCTGCAAGCAGCTGCTCTCGAGTTAAAAAAAAATGAAATAATAAAAAAAAGTGAACAGGAAGCTGTAGAGAACTTGGACAGAGGTTGGAGAACTTTGCCTTTGCTTGTAAATTTATATAAGGATTCTTTCGCTTCCTTGTAAGAAAATATATTTAAAAAGCTGTTGCTAGAACATAGCCCCTTACTTATTCATAAAGAGCTGTATCTGTGTTGCCCCATTAACAAATTAAGGAAGAGTGAAGTTTTTGAGTGAGGCAGCAGAGGCAGTTCTGCCTGACCTGGCCAAAATGTGCTATGCAAAGAGCACTCTGCTGAGTCCTTGGTGCTCTCTGAGCTTGATGGTTTTCTTGCAGATGTTTCATTAGCAAACTAGGTAACATCATCAGCACTGGGTATTCCTTGATTCACTCTATTGTGTGGGTTGATGATGAAAGGTCTGCAAGAAAACCACCAAGGTCAGAGAGCACCAAGGACCCTATAACCTTGAGATACAAATATTCTCTTCCAAAGAGCATTTCTTCCCTATCACAAAGGAAATGTTTGTGTGTGCAAGTGGGTATCTGAGAAAGGGAGCAAAGAAAGAGAGCTGCTTAGTTGTAATGTCTTGTGTCTGTGCAGGATTGTAGCAATTCAGTGGTGGCCAGGCTAGTAGTGGTGGCAATAGAGCGAACTGACTCCTATTTGTGGTACATGCAAAGGTACAATTTTGTAAATTTGATATAATGTACAAATATACAATGAGCAATTCTGTAAATAAGGTCTGATGTTAAACAAACATTCAGACCCACCATAAGTTCCCTTAACAACTGTTCTGTTTTTTCCATGCATATGTGAATGACACATATAATTCAGTCCATTAACATTACTAACTATTTAATTCTGGTGTTAACATAATTCAGACAGGAAAATGAGCATTTATATATTCTTCTCTTTGCTTGAAAAAGTGCTAGTTAACCCACACATCTTCCTTCTGTTACTATGCATATATACATTTGGGAATCAGCATTTAGGAAAAGCACATAAAAGCTAGCTAATGGCTTTGGGGTTTCGAGGAAGAATAATAGAAGCAGCAGCTAGCGTGATGGCTTTTCTTAAAAAAAAAAAAAATCCCTACGGAAGAGGCATAGATGACCAAGTGCTTGCTTGTAGGTGTTAACATCTGTTTCCTAAAATGCTCCACTGCCCTCTACAGTTTAAATGACAGGAAGAGTATGGAATATATTCTATCTTGGCAAGGGATGAGGCTACACACAGCACTATCCTATAACAAGCAAGTGTAAAATATAGAGTGAGGCTGGGTATGCATTGATTCACTCTATAGTGCAGTTATATATCTGGCTGGCAGTTTCTTTCAGAGATGCTGCCCCAGGGAAAGAATGAAGATGTGCTACAAGGATTGGACGTGCCTAGTTTGGCTGAATGATGAGCAAAGAGGACCACAAATTCAGGAAGGCAAAAAAACATGAGAGAGAGCAATCTTTTAGGTGTTACCTAAAACAGACTTATCATAAACAAGGAAAAGATTACAAGTATTACCTTTCTGCTGGATTCATTTCAATACATTGCTGCATTGGACTACAACCAGCAGAAGTTGTTCTGATAGGACATAGTTGTTTTAGCTTTCACGTATTGCTCTTCTCCTTTTGCTGCAGTAACCTTCAGTCCCTAGGGGACTTTTGGATACAATATCCTAAAAGAAGCTTTTCACAAATGCAGCATATGCAAAAGAAGGTGGGGAAAAATCATCTTGTCTCAAATGCATACTTATTCAGAAGGTTCATTTTTTTTACAACGTATCTTTTACTTACTGATTTTAAATGAGGATATGTTCTCCCCTCACTCTTCTTGGAGATGCGTAAATGAGTTTATGTACAATTTTTCAAAAGCCAAGCAAGCAAACAAGTAACTCCCCGCTCTTCCTCCTAAAACAATAAATAGTTGCTTGTAAAACCTTCTGATGCCGCTGAGGTGGGTTTTTCCCCACTGTGCAATATTGCATTGCAGAAAATCTAAGCAGCATAACACTGAATTAACTTTACTAGTTCGTTTGAATTCAGACCAAGCAGTTTTCTTATTAAATTTTATTTAATGGACATCAATCAAATTAATTTGTTTTTTTCCTCATCATTATCTATAACTGCCATTCTAGCCAAACAATCACACAAAGAGCAGCAATAATATCCCAATAACCTCAAAGGTCAAAACGCGTTCCATGGAATTTCTTGTCAATTATTTCACTTTATGTGGACAAATATCACCCAATGGTGCACTCCTGTCACTGGGTTCCACTGTTTGAACAAAGGATAAAACCTACCACCCTAGGCAGAAAATATGATTGGGGAAAGCAAAGCATTGTAGAGGAGCAGAATCATATGACAATTCCTGCCCTTTCAATTGGCCTGCTCAGCTGAAAACTGGAATGGGAAACTCAGGACCAAGATGGTGAATCTAATCACTCATCCAAATAACAAACTCCTCTTCTGAGGAAGAAAATATTCCATGAAATCTTTGGGATAGCTATTTTTAATCAGATGAAGACAGATAAAAGCTAAAACACAGCAAAAGCACCCCACTTCCCAGTGCAGAATACAATCCAAAATATGAACAGTAAATGTTTTAACTCCCGCCTCCCAAATTCCAAAGCATCATTGTGATCCGAAAAAAACAGGAAGCCAATGGTAAATGCTGCAAAGGCAAAATTCTGTGGAAAACTTAATTTTGGATTTTCCTTGTAGCTCTTTAGGGTAGCCCCAAACTTAAGCCTAAATATAATGGTGAATCCAGAGATTTTTTAACATTATGATTCTGAGTGTTGACAGTTATCCATACCTGCTCAGTTAAGTGTTTCAGTGGGACTTAATAGCCATAAGCATTTCAGTTTTCCTTCAATAAGATGGCTTTTGGAGTTTATGGAAACTTCTATCATAGGTAGATATGGAGTAAAAGCCAGGCTTTGAGAACTAGGTTTAGTATATTTAATGCCATCTTTTTGGATATTTTGGTGAGTGGTTTTATATATGTGACAAAGCAGAAAGGCACAAGAGATTATTGGTTATTATTTAGCATATGGCATAGAGCACATGGATAACAGCAGGGGTGGGATTCTACCAGTTCACACCTATTTGCTGGAACCAGTTGTTAACATTCCAAGCTGTTCGGAGAACTGGTTGTTAGAAGAAATTACTGGCCTAATCCTGTAAGGAAGGCAGGAAGGAAACATTCTGGTGTTGCTTACAGAAACTGCCTCTCCATTAACCCTTATTACATTCTTGACAGGACTAGACTTCCTGTCTCAGGAACTTCTCTGGAGTTTTTTTACCCTCCTTTGTTGGTACTTTGCTTGTGTGGAGTGACCATTCAAAGTTGCAATGGCACTGAAAAAAGTGACTTAGGACCATTTTTCACACTTACGACTGTTGCAGCATCCCCGCAGTCACGAGAGGCCAGGCGAGAAGATGCGTGCCTCGATGTGAGTGATATTGAGTTGGCCACGCCCAGCCAATAACATGACCACCAAGCCATGCCCACCAACTAAGCCATGCCCACAGAACTGGTTGTTAAAAAATTTGAATCCAACCCCTGGATAACAGTAATAAAATGATATAAAACGAACACATAATACTATGGTATATATATATGATGGAATTCAAATATATATGTGTGTGTGTGTGTGTGTGTGTGTGTGTCATAAGTTGCATTTTAAAGTATGTTGAATCATGATAATATAATAACTATTCTATCTATTAATATCTAAACCATTTATCCAATTTAAACAGAGTTTTGGAAGGTGCCATGCAAAGTGCAGATCCTATTCAGAGTTTTCCACCACTGGAGGAAAGGTAACTGTAAACCCCAGTGTAAATCATGTGGAGGTTCGAAAAACTTTTTGCAATGGAATCAACAGTTTCATATGGAAACTACCTTCACTATAAGAATAAGCATCAATAAGACTTAAATCCTAATAAGTATGTTTAGAACAGTGGTGGGATTCAATTTTTTTTTTTTACTCCCGGTTCTGTGGGCATGGCTTGGTGGGCATGGCAGGGAAAGGATACTGTAAAATCTCCAGTCAGAGGCGGTTTTTGTTGGTTCTGCAGACTACTCAAAATTTCCACTATCGATTCTCCAGAACTGGTCAGAACCTGGTGAATACCATCTCTGATTTAGACCTACATTTTTAGTATGTGTTTGTTAAACTGAATGCTATGTTTGTATAGCCTGTAACAAACTGTGTATGCAAGATACATTATGGTTTGACTAAAGTATCTACAGCTAGAACCAATACCAAATCTTGTTGAAAGTATTGTACATTCAAAATATTTAGAGGCTTGCTATGAAGTATTTGATAGTTTAGATCAATGTGTAGACTGAGTATCCAAAACCACACTCGTTAAGGAAAACTGATCTATGACACACATTAGCCTTGAGTAGTACTGGAAGAGCTTAATGGGCTTTTATCAAAGATCAGTGGAGTTCAAAATTATTTAAGAAACAAAGCTGTTTTTGAATAAATGGTGGCTCATGAAACAAGAGCCTGCTAACCTTCTTCCTGCTACTGAATTTGCATGTAGTTTATAAGCTATTGACTACATTCTTTTATTGTACAACATCAGAGCACATGGAAATCACCTCACAACAGCTGTCCAGCAAACTCTTCTTAATTGCCTACACCTTTTCAGTTTGAAAGGTTATTTGTACTGCGATTCCATAAACATGTGATTTGAAGTACTAAACTCAAGTAGATTTTTTAGTAAAGTTGTATAGGACTGAACTGTTAATCCACTTTTTTTGTGTGCAAGCTCAAATCACGCTCCAATTATTTTACTGTCCCATTTCACTGGCTTTGTGAAAATACTTCTTCGTGGTAAGGTCATTCCTTCATTGGTGAACATATCAAACATAATCCACCAATGATTATGGAAATCACAGGTTATAGGAACATATTACTTACTGGCTTTGTGCCACATACTGGAACAGATATGTTTCTATAGCCAAATGTAGTTTTTGCAACATTATTTTTAATGCTACAAATCTTTGCAGTAATTAAACCCATTGGTGCTTAAAGTAATGCAATAAGATACCTGTTAGGACTGGTATCTTATGCTTGTCTTTGATTCCCATTGAACTAAGTCTTTAATTTCTCACAGCGAACCCAAATGCCATAACTCTTACTGTATATTTTATATTCCATGATGTCACCTCTTGGGGTTTAGAGTATCTGAATATTTTATAATCTTTGATCTTAAAATCATTACACAGAATTCTGTACGGATATAAACAACGCTTGAACATTTGGTACATTTATTAATTTTAAATAATTTCTTCCCATTGTCCCCCAAAGAGCTCCTGAATTGGTTTCACAATTGATTTCCCTCTTCTAATTCAAGAAAACATTGAAGAGGTGGCTGTCAGACCAAAGAGGAATCAAAATATTTTACCCATTCTATGAGAGTTTTATCTGGTTCCTTTATATTAGTGAAGTAAAACAATAATTATAGATGAATGCATCCTGAAAAAGTCATTTAAAATCTAAGTATATTATTTAAGGTGCTCTTTTAAAAATGTTACACTTCATTTTTCTATTCACCTGAATGTTTGTGGCATCATCTATGGTACTGTATTATTAAGTACTTTTTTCATGCATAATTTTTTCTTAAAAAAATATTCAAGCTCAGCTATATTGGGAACTTTCTGCCTGCTCTGCCACCCACATCACATGTTATCTGGATTCTCCAAAACTCTAGAATGTTTTAGAAGAGAAAAGAAAAATTTCCACTGGGAATTGACTGCTCAATAAGTATTGGGGTTTATCCACCATTACTGGGACATTAACATACTTTCATTATTGGTTCTTTTTTCAGAGTCAGTATAATAAATTGAAAGACAATAATTGACATAATAGTACTTGAAAACTCATGATGATTCCAACAACCAACATCAGAAAACATTCCACTGTGTGATAGTGAAGCTCACATTTGTTGCAGAAGAAATATGTAAGAGAGCATTTCTTAAAGTGTGATCTAAAAATCTCTGGAGGTTCCTCAAAATCTTTTCCAGAGTCTGTGAGCTCAAAATTATTTGCCAGAAACTGAAGATATATGCAAACATTTTAAACAATGTGAGTGTTTCCAATATTATGTTTTACTTGTTAAAAACATGGAAGGGTGTTATCATATAAACATTTTATTTATGTTAATAACTATTCTATTTAATATGTGTGCATAATTCAATAAATATATATTATGTGAATGTGTCAATTTTAATTTTTAATATAGTAAGTATCAATAAATATCAATAGTAAGTATCAATAAATACTAACAAAAGCTCTTTTGACATTTTCCATAATTTTTAAAAGTGGAAATGAGTCTTAATGGCAAAAAAATTAACAAACATTCATCTTATAGTTTTTGGAGGAGACAAAGAAACTGAGTGGCAAAGGGTCTTCTGATTAGTAGGAATTGTTTTCTGTTTTGATCTGTTACCCTTTCTTAATAGTTCGATAAAGCTTTATAGTTTGGTTATATGTTGAACCAATTATTGAATATGAGTTTTCCAGAGTTAGATTAGGCTGGCAGAACTGAAATTGGTAAACTGCCTGGGTTCTTTTTTCGTAGAATTTTGTTTTCAGGCTACTTAACCAAGCACTTTTTTCTATATTCATTTCTATCCCAAGAATGGAGCTCTTAAAAAGATATCTATTGTTTTACTAATCTTCTAAATGTTCATAAAGTGATAACATATGCAAGGGCTTTCCTCTGTTGAAACTTTATTTTGGTAGTTCCATATGATTGCATTGGTTATAAGTAGGATTTCTGGAAATTCCAGCTGTCATGAATTTTCTTGTTTGCTGTTTATTAATTTTATTATTTGTCATTTTGATCTTTTGAGAGACACAATGCCAGTATTCTACAAAGCATTAATGTTTTACAAAGTTAAAAACAAGCAGAGTACACTTCACAGAAACTTTTGACATTCATCCTTAATCAGTTGAGAATCTATCTTCATTTTAATGAAGAAAATGCAAATTATCAATATAGTTATGCATCAAAAGCAAGATGTGGCACGCTGAATTAGTATCCATGCAGGTCAAAGTTTGATTTAACTTTCAGATATCACCTTGATTCTCTGAAAATCAAGGTCAATGGTTCCTGTAATAGCATGTTTTGATAACAGTCATATCTCCAATAAGTAGAAAACAGAACAGGCTGAACTTTTGTAAATATTACATCAGATGTGTTATTAGAGACAACATGCTTGCTGAAGATTTCAGAATGGAATGAACCCACAAGTCATATAATTATGACCTGTGGTAGGACTGTTTCCTGCTAAGACTGCAAATGGATGGTATATTACATTGGTTGTAAGAACTGGAACAATGAAATGAGGCCACTCATATTTTGTGTAAATAAGAATAAGACTTCTACAGTTTGAAGGGCAAAAGGGGGTGTCAGAAATGCACGTAATGGAAAATCCCAGAGTCAGATATTAGGGAATTTTGGCTGGATTGAAATATTTCTTTTCTGTATGCTCAAGAATATACACATACACATGCCAATAAAATGTATATTCTGACTTTCTGAAGTATGTACCATTTAAAGTATTTTATAATATAAATATTTTTATAAAAACCATTAATGAATGCAATGGTATTTCCTTGTTCCCCAAAAAGAATTGTAAGAAAAGGTGAAAGCAGCAGCAAAAGAGGAACACTGGACATTATTTATCTCAATGCAAATGATATATGATAAGTAAGGAGATCTTTGTCACATAGCAATCAAGACTAAATTAACAGTCTAGCTGCCTACTCCAAAAGGTCCACAATTTAACTATGGGCATTGAAACAGTTTCTCAAATTCCTGTCAACTGGGATATAAAGAAGAGCTTCTCCATCAGATCTGAAGACATGGACACACTAGAATGGGAGATGGGAGGTTTAGGTTTTCCAAGACCTAATTTAATAGTTAGCACCAGAACTTTATTTCAGTCACCATAAATATAATCCTGTAGAAGACAGGTATCAAACTTGCTGCGTCATGTTGCCGTCATGTGATGTTTTGTGACATTTTTACCATTCACAGAGCTGGGGTGGATGTGGCCTGCGGTGTGACGCATCCGGACTGCATGCTGCCAGTTTGACACCCCTACTAGAGGAGTGCCTATCAACTTTTTTAGTGTTCTGGATCATTTAAAGCTCTTTTTTAAGGTATTCAAGTTACGTTTCCAAGACTATGTTATCACAGCAAGCCATTTCAATTCAAACTGAAATTGTATTTATTACAATTTCGTTCCTTCCTTCCTTCTTCAGATCCATAACAGCCTTCTTTCCAGATTTCCCCCACCCCACAGCAATAATAAGGGAGAGTACTGACCCAAGACAACAGTGAACTTCCAGATCTGATGGTGAACTTGAATTTAGATCTCCTAAATCATAGTCCAAAACTTTTGCCATTATACCACAGAAGATAACTTCATTATAATAAATGATAAAGACCAGGTCTTATTCAATCTCATTAACCTTAACTATTCAGCAAACATAGGTTCAGAGCATACAGTATTTGTAAAAGAAACACGATTCTTTAAATCCCAAACACTGGAATTGATATTCCTGTATTTTGTGATCTGTGCACAGAATTAAAAAATAGAGTATTTTTTAAACAATGCATGCTTGTATTAATTAGTGTTTTATATTAATTTAAACACATTCTTAATATTTAAATATAAAAACTCATTTCTGAATATGTTAGTAGATATACACAAGTCAACTAATGTGGCATCCCTCCTGTTTTCCATAATTTACTAAAAGACTAAGCAGACCCTGAAATGAATATTCTACCTTTGACTGAAAACAGTGGGCTTTAATAGCTCTTTATTTTGGCGGATTTTATTTATGCATGTTTCCATTTAGGCCACATTTTAATTATTTTATTTTAATCTGCAGTTTTCTACAGCAGATGAACAGATGATCAACAAATGTGTTTCAATCCCATAAGTAAAACAAACATTTGTTTAATAAAAATATGTCAAAGGTAAAATTGTATCGCATATTATCAATATAGCCTAGCACCAGGTGATCCCAATGTATGCTTGCAATCATAAACTGTTCTATTTTGGTCAAGCCTCCCATTGATTTAGAAAGCACTTATGCACAGAATCTTCTTTTGCCTAAAAATTAGTAACAATTTAGATTGATTTAGACTATTTTGATTAATGATTTTTCCCTTTTATTAATACAACAGTACACCTACATCTGCATAATTGAAAGCTGGGATTGTTTCAGAGAAATAAATAAACAAAGCTCTCCAAATGCAGGATAAGGAAATGGGGGGGGAAGCACCTGTAAGTAAAAATCCTCATAAATAGCAAGACCTGCTTTTATTTGGATAAATGAAAATGCAAGTAGACTTGAATTACTGAAGAAAGGTGAGATGGTAAGAGCTTTAGCTTCTTTATTTTGTAAATAAGATGAATATCAAACCATTACATCTGATCGTGATATTTTAAAAATATTTTGTGACCTTTTATACTATTTTTGGAAAGCCGTACTTGACATTATAGTGGAGAGCTTGGGTTAAAATGAAGGTACTAGAAGTTTGTGGATTTTATTAAGAAAATAATTTATGCATCTCTTACTCACCCTACCTCCCATATGCCTATGATTTGAGATTGGACTATTGAAATGTTCCAAGAACAGTAGAAATAATGTCCTATAGTTTTGCTTACTATAAAACAAATGAAAAACTAAAGTTACCCTATCAGATATTTTCCTTCCACACTTTTCAAGACAACTCTCATTTCTTTTGGATTATTTGTTTTTCTGATTGTTTCAAAGATGTCACCTGTCCACTCCAGTTTTTCCTCAGTTTCGAAGGGTCTTAGAATCAAGATTTTTCACAATTGGAACATATTTTGACTTCCCACCTGAACTTTTTAAACTTTACGAGCAAACATGAATAAAATGTCTGTCTGTCAATATATCTATCCTGGGAGAACCAATAACATCTTTTCACCAAACTCAGAGATTTGAGCATTCCTTCTGTTACCTGCTGTATGAAATAAATAATCTAGTCGCTTACCTATCTTAACATACTCTTGAGTCCTGAATGTTCTAAATGCAAAATTATTTAAATATTTCTGAAAAAGATTGCAAACACTTTTTGAAGAGTTTAGGTAGCTAAATTCTAAAACCAGTGACAAGCTGAACACCTTCTTTCTGTCCTATGGGTTCTACATTGTTTCTCTATAAACATTTAATTTTTTAGTTACCAAACAGACATGACTAAAATCCCTTGGAGTACTACTTTCCAATAGTTTTTTTAAAAAGATATGTAGGCAAAACTATAATATTCATGCCTATGCTTCTTTTCAAAATTGGTAAATAAAAAAGAGCAGGTGGCTAAAATGAGTATTTTTGAGAAATAATCATTCCTGAAACATCATGATTACAAGGATCATTAAAGCAAATTTGTGTTCCTCTGCTTTGACAGCAAATATTTCAATAGCCTCTTTCATCAACAACAAACCTCTCTCATAATATTATAGATTATCTCCAAGGGTAGATGCTCCACATGTAATATAACATACAAAACAATAGAAAAGAAAGAGAACAGAGTTTGACAAAAAGTAGTTTCAGGAACAGAGCATAAGACGATTTTATCTCAGACGTGTGAATGCAAAACAGGAAAATAATACCTACAATGACTGCTAAATGTCTGTAAAGAAACATATTTTCAAAAGAATTTTTAAAAAACAATCATGTTGGCTAATAAAGATGTGAAAAGTTACCAGTCATGGATAAAAATTATTGGTTGAACAATATAAAAGCTGGGTAAAATAAAGAAAGACGGGAAAGAGCAAAATTATTTTTCTATGGTAAAAGAGAATATAATGAGTAATGTTGTATTGCCAAGAACTGTGTATCTTAGAGTAATTTACCAGAAACATTTTCACTATCATTCAGACATATATGAAGGGTATTATAAAGGCAGCCCAACCTACAGCATTTTCAGTTATAAGTCCACACATTCTAACACGTCTCTATTCTAGGTAACAGCTGCACAACTCCAACAAACAAATCTCTAAAAATATCTAAACTGATGGAAGTAAGTATTTCCCCTTAAAAATTATATTTAGAAGACAACTACCCATAAACAGTACTCAAAAAAAAAAAAAAGAAAGACAATATTTTGCTGTAGTGAATCCAGCTGAGGTTGCAGGATTGTTTGCATCTCAAGTGGTGGCTTTGAATGGAATGGAATTCCCATTTGCATCATCAGATTGATGAAGCTGAAATAAGGTATTATAAATATTAGTTCCAAATAATTAACTGTTGGTTCTTTCTCTATGTTCAACTACCTAGTGAAACTACAGATAACAAAGAAAATTTCCAATCAAAACACTGATTTAATATCAAGTATTTGATATTAGACCATTCATAACTTACAGACTGTTCTTCTATGATAAATGTATATATCTATAAGCTGTACAGCCATTAAAAAATGGAAAGGACATATATTTTGAATACATTCTTTTCAAACAAGATAGACCCAATACAATTCATATATATACATATACATAAAGGAAAAGAAAATGTGTAAAGTGAGCCACTAACCGAAAAAGAAATATCAAAAACAGCATCTAATTTAGAAGAGAAGCTGCATTAATGTACTTTACCTTAAAAACAGTGTACTTTTCATTAACTTTCAGATGTTAACCATAAATCTCATCTTCCAAAGCTCAGTATAAGGTTTCTATAACACTTGAAAATAGTGGTAAAGGCATATCATCACAGGAATATAATATATATATATATATTATATATATACCCGAAAATATCCGAACAAAGCTGAATACCATACATGTAAGTACCCGCGAAAACTTAAGAATATATATATATATATATATATATATATCCATAAATGAGGGGTTTTGTTTCCTGGTTCCATACTGTGACACCACAATATCTGGCAAAGTGGAAATATATACAGTACATTATATCTGTCTCTACTTAAAAAGCAGAGATAACAGTAAAATCATTGTACAATGTTCATTCACAATGTCACCTTGGAAGCAATGCAAGAAAAAATGTAAAAATCTTCTGGCCTGATTCCAGTTATGAATGCATGAAGTGCACCAAAAATTGTTTTCTTTTCAGATCCTTTTCTTAAGCCATCCATAAGCATGGTGCAAAACTAATATCCCAACCCTGTCCAGAAACCTTCTAAGAAATACGTTTCTTTCTGGAAATGAGTCCCTGCTGGGCAATTTATATAAAGCAATAAAAATCTGCAAGATATAAA
Organism: Notechis scutatus; assembly: GCF_049901735.1. Classification (NCBI taxonomy): domain Eukaryota; kingdom Metazoa; phylum Chordata; class Lepidosauria; order Squamata; family Elapidae; genus Notechis; species Notechis scutatus. The sequence continues at coordinate 93,159,824 of NC_142010.1, read as the reverse complement.
GACAAAATATATTTTTGCATATAATATTAGCATTGTCAACACCGCAGACTTTATCTACTTGTCAGAGAGGAAATATTCTGAATAGTGTCATTTGTTTGTGGGAATGCACAACATAGTTTCAACAACTAACACTTGATGTTTCTTTGCAAAATAAGCCTTTGCTGGGTGTCGAAGTCAAATGTGTTTGTGCCCACTTGTATCCGTGCACTCTTGAAAACAATCCTGTAAAAAAGTAGATGAAGGTCATTAACTTAAAAAGTGCCTGCTAGTTTTGAATATGTTGGTTTTATTTTTATAGCCCAATCAAACACAAAGCACAGGGGGCAGGAGACAGGATGGAAAACTGCACTTGATCCTAGCATATCAGTTTAACCTCATCTCCATCACACAAGAGAAAGTAATGGAATGCTACATGTTAGGAGCTCTCCCCTTTCCAATGTGGGCATCCAATAGCTCTTGTATCTTAGCCGAAGTCTTATGTATATGCACTGCAGATATGTTGAGCTTTGTTTGAAATATGTAGTGAGCCTGCTGCAATTTGCAAATGTGCTACAATAGGTAAATAGCATGAAGTCTATTTTCTATTGGAAGCATTTTCACTATGAACAATCCATAAAAATACAATTAAAATATAAACACCAATACAAACTAAAAGAATAAAGAAGGAAAAACAAAAAGTGCAGAAAAGTAAAAAAAGATAGAAAAAAGAAAGAAAACTAAGAATACAGTAAAGAAACAATAAATAAAAAAATTACCCCCCCACAAGTACAAATAATTTTAGCAACTTATCAGCTTCTCTTAAAATGCAGCAAATGATCTCTCCTTCCCATAGTTCATCTCTTTATCTTCTAAAGAAATCCTTCAGGCTTCGTTGTTCAGATGTGATCAGCAAAAGTCTATTAATTGTTACCAGATAACAACATATTTATGTTAAACTTGTGAAATAATAAACTTTATATTCCTTCCTTTTACTTTTAACCATTAATATGTTGGCATTTTGGGGGACTTTGATTCTTTTCCTGATCTGTGCCATGTCGTACCTTCTTTAACAACATATGCCATTTATTTTTTTTCCAGCTGACCAACTGGAGAATTGAAAAACAAAGATGAACAAGCACAATAGAAGAGATGAAAAACATTTTACTTCTAAGAACTCATTAATAGACATCTGGAAGGTAGATAGAATAGGGAAAATGGTAAGTTCAGTTATGAAATGTCAGCCCTTCCCAACACACACTGACACACTTACACAAATATGGGTTGAAGCCTAAATGTTAAAGCATTAAATATGACAATGCTATTCAAACACAGATGCACAGACATAGGGCTCAATTTGCTACAGTGTATCACAATAGAAGCTTGACAATTTCCCTCTCATACTGTAATACAGAAAAGTTAAGGACTGGGTCATCTTGAAATGAATAGTCAAATAATGCCAAAGTGGAGCCTTCAGAGTTCTGATCAGCAGTCTATATCTTTCTTTTTGTCCCTACAGTGCAGTGAAAAAGCTATTTGTTTATAATGTTATGATAATAGAGGAAAAGCCTTCTTCTATTACATGGGTTCCCAATCCCTGGGCTGCAGCCCACTACCAGGTCTTGAGCCGTTCAGAACAGTGGTGGTATTCTATTGGTTTGGCCCGGTTCAAGTGAACCAGTAGTAAAAAATGCTACCGTTCAGCCAAACCGGTAGTAAAAAAGCAGCTACCGGTTCAACCGAACCAGTATTTCTTCTTGTTCCTTTTTTTCCTCCCGACAATCAGCTGTTCCAATGATCAGCTGAGCCCAGATCCCCCTCACTGTCTTACCGCTTCGTCTAGGCTTCCATGAGGTCTAGGAAGCAAAAAGGAGCACACAGGAGTGTGTGTGCTGCTCAGTCTCCCCACACTCCATTTTTGTTTGCCTCCTGGGCCTCAGGGAAGCCTTGTGGGAGCAAAAATGGCCTTCCAGGAGGCTTCTCTGAGGCCCAGGAAGCAAAAAAGAAGCCATGCCCACTCAGTCTCATGGCCACGCCCACCTAGCCACTCCCACAGAACCAATAGTAAAAATATTTGCATCCCACCCCTGGTTCAGAACTGTGACATGGAAGTGGTGAGCGAGCGAAACATGCATGTCCACTTGCACAAGCAGTGGGCAAGCGCATGTGCTCCATTTGTGCAAGCAGTGGGCATATGTGCCCGCCGCTCATGCAAATAGAGCTGCACATGCCCACCACTCACACAAAACCATCCCTTTCCCCCCCTCCCCCCCGGCTGGGCCACAAAGCTAGAAAGGTTGGGGAACTCTGTTCTATTATCACATTATCAACAAGTAATTTGGGTGGGATGGAAACTTCACCAAAGTCAACAAACATTTGCACAAATACTCATCTGTACTGAAGAATAAGCACATAACGTCTTAGAAAAAGACAGTTGTCTTCCTTCGCATAACAGTTTGTCAGCAATATTTTGAAAGTGGAACACAGTGATACATCCAGTATGCAGTGGTTGTATCTAATTCCCTGGTGCCATCTAATGAAAATATGATGGTTGGATTTATATCAGAAGGATCCCAGATTCATGTTTTCCTAATATCACTATTGTGATGAAATTATATTTTTATTCATCACATTTTTACATGAAATAAAATGTTTTCTCAAAATCATCATTGACATTTAAGGAAACAACTCTTGGAAGAACATTCTCTCTCATTTTAAAATAATGTATTCTGAATCAAAGTGCAGCAAAAACTGTAATGTGAACTCACATAGGCTTTGTGTTTACAAGAAACATTGGTTCATGCTTTTATGTGCTTCTAAATGGTAATGCGGTAATTTGTTTTTTTACAAGAAAGAGCCAGCACGTACAAACAGTATCAAGCAGAAAGAAAATTTCATCTGAATTCTTCCAGATTTTGTAGTTATTTCATTTTATTTATTCAGTAAATGCTATTTTCATAAACAGTAAAGTAACTTGATCCATCATTTATTAAAAATTATAAATCTACACAAGAAATGATGATACTAATATTGCCAGGATATGCCACAGATTATTTTCTCTGTAAGTCTACATTGTTTAATTTCTGTCTATATAGATAATATTCAATAATTCAAAGTGTGTTTCTTTTAAGAAACCAAAATATGTTATTTTTAGAAATGAAAATAATTATTAGTAATTCAGTGGGATTTGTTTCTAATAAACCATCCTATTATATTAATATATTCAAACTGTGACTAGTTTTGAATCATGTCTGAATCATGCTGAAATATCAGACAAGTCTGAAGAATTAATCTTTAGCACTTTGTTTTTCATATATTCCTTTTTGTTTTCTCATTTTTCTCTCATTATTAGCTTTTCTGATTCTATTAAGTACATTGGCATTTTTTGGGACTTTGATTCCTTTCCTGATCTGTGCTATGTCTTACCTTCTTAAAATAGGGGTTTGAAAAAGTTTTCAGAGGTCCTAAAAGAGTTCCGGATTTTTTGCTCTACTTGTTCAGCGTATCTTAATTATGTGTAGTCACGGAGATTTGTTGGGAAATTTCTTAAGCAACTGGAAAAATATGTGTTAAGCCAAAAAATAGAAAAAACTTTGGAAAAAAACTCTTTACATTTAATAAATTTATTAAATAAATAAGTAAGTAAGTAAGTAAGTAAGTAAGTAAATAAATAAATAAATAAATAAAATGCTCAGATTGACTTCTTAATTTACTGGAGTGTAGGAGGAAGAAAAAGAAAACTCAGTCAAGCTTTTAAGGTTATATTACTATACCTATAATCAATAAAGTATACAATAGTTCCATTCAGACCTGGAGTGGAGTCTATTGCCAGACTTAACCTATCTTGAAGGGCTAACACTATTGCCCTTTAAAAATATTTTAATTAAAATATTTAATGTAATTAGAACACATACATTCTGATATTTGTCTTTCCAATTAAAAAAAAAAAAGATTAACCCTGGATCATATATGAGAAAATATGTAAAACATAGAAGTAGAATGATTCTATGCCAATATGTCAAACAGTTTATATTTATATTTTTTACACATTTTAAAAAATGAGCAAACATTTTAAAGTATTTCTTATCTCAACAAATAAAGTTCTATCCTTTTTCCTTCAAGGTTATGATGGTACTGAACAAATGGTGGTTTTGACCAATTTTGGACATTCCAGAACCCTGTAGTCACTGGGTGCTTCATATCCAGACTTACGATAGATTGTAAACCCTGCAATCACTTAATCTCCATTTGCAATCTTTCCTGCCAGGTTCCCCCGAAAGTCAATGTGGAAGTGGGCAAGGAATGTGGCAAATTACTGGGGCAAGTCTCTTCCACCTATGCAATCTCCCTATGCCCCTCTGCACTCACATGCCATCTATTCATACACTCATGAATATTGTCCCAGAGCCTCTCCATGCAATCTCCCCATGCCCCTCTGCACTCACATGCCATCTATTCATACATTCATGAATATTGTCCCAAAGCCTCTCCACACCTCTCTTGCACATACCTTCCCCAAACCTTGTGCACCACCTTACACCTATCTGCCGTATGATGCTTAATAGACGGCACCCAAAGTGTGCTCACCATGTCCAATCTCATCGGACAGGCAGAAACAATGAAGACATCTGGTCCCTCAAACAAAGCCCAATGAAAGACTTTATAAGTGATAACGAGCATCTTTAATTCTATCCAGAAGTCAACTGCTAAACAGTGCAGCTCATGATTCAGTGGGTCTCATGGGTATGCCGTGCCAAGGAAAATAATTATACATTTCTTAGTAGCTTTCCAACAATTTTTTAAATCTGCCTCTCAAGGTAAAGTAAGTAACTTCTTGTTAATAGTTTGTAGTCATATTTTTAGAATTTTTTTGTTGATACTATTAGACTGATTTTTTTTAAAACTACCATGGGAGTTTCTCTGCAATAAAAAGATAGAAATATTAGAGATATTAAATAATACTAATTTTCCCTACACCAAAACTTGAACCTAAAGTTGATACATTTTGTAAATATCAGAAAGCTCCTAAAAATAAACATAGGTGCATAAGAAAAGCTTTTCTGGATCAAACCAAAAATCCATCAAATTCTTCATGTTATTCATAATGGCAAATCTTTCACATTTATCTACTTCCCAGAAACAGGCATTCCTAAAATGCTACTTTCGAACCAGAAGGCAGCTTATGCCCATTATACCTGATTAGATAATGATTGTGTGAATAAAATATGAGTCAGTACTTCATCTTTCTGAATGTTGAAAATTGGACTGCCATAGAGACTTTTGTGGACTTCGTGTAGATACAATATATGGGAAATTCAATGAACTATTCATAATGGAAGTGAACCTTATGTTGTTGCTTTTTTTGTTCCCTAACAATTTTAAGAAAACAGTGGATTCAAAAGCATCCACCCATACATCCACATATAAACATCTTTTTCTAAGACTTTATATCCCTATGAGATATAATATGTGATAGTTCAATAATATTACCAAAGCAATAATAGGCTATAACGATTTTAAGTTCTCAGAAGAAAACCTATTTTGTAGGAATAAATCCAGAAATAATTGGCTGCTCCATAATCCCTCCGAACAATAGTAAATAGATAAGCTTTATTCCTCTCACAAACAAAATAGTATTATGTAGGTTTTTATATATCCACAATTGTGAGTGTAATCCTGTTATTAAATCTAGCTGGACTATAATAATACAAAAGCTATTCACACATTCAATTATTTGCCGGGTAAAGACAAGAATGAAGAAAACTACTGCTTGTGTATGGCCTCTGATTAGATTAAGGCACATAAATGATAATTTTTGAGAAGATTTCAGAAATTAATCATTTTAAACTTTCTTTTCTATTGCCAGTAATTAATTAGGAACAGATACTACTGATTACATCTAAACCATTTTTAGCCATCATGAAATATTGTTGGAGCCAAATTCCATGCAGATCTGGATATATTCATATGGAAGGACTGCACGGCTAGATAAGACAACATGTGTATTTTCTTAACATGTATAGTATTCACATAAACCAATATCAAATATTTCTTAATGGTTCTACAGTAGCTTTCATTCTACATTATATAATGTTTCAATAGTATCATATTTTATTTTGAAGAAGGGCATTAGACATGATATATTTTCTATAGTGTGCTTATTACTGAAAAAATAAAAGGCATAAATATACAGGTCTTTCGCATTGGTTTCTGCTTCTCTCCGGTCAGAAGATTTTAAATCATCATACAGTATAATGCCAGTTCAAGCATGTATCTCCACTAGTAAAGTTACCCTTGGTATTTTGCTCTCTATGGCAGCTAATGTTATTTGCCAGTCAATTTATTTACATTAAACTATAATAGAATAAAAGAAAGAATATTACAATAAGTGATGTTCTGATTCTTGCCGGGTATAGTGCAGTGCAGCATATGTCAATATAATAATGTAAATTTGTCATGTTGTCTCTTAGGATAGCTATAATCCTGTTGCAACCATAAATTGGACTGATGAATTTATTGAACTTAATTCATCTAGACCAGTTGAAACTTAGGCAGCATACAAGATTAATAAATTATTGTTACAAATTAATATTAACAACTGCTAGAAAAAAAAGACACAAACTTTTGTATGAGTTGTCATTGGACAAAACCTACCTTGATTACTTCTTTGCAGATAGCAAATACACAATGAATAGTGGGAATATTGGTTGCTGGTAGTGGTAAATCAACCCTACCTGTTGACACTTAGGCTTTCAAAATATAATTGGCACAAAAATGTGCAAATTATGCTGTAATGCTTAACTGAACTGTCTTTAGATAAGTTTAACTAAAGCATAGTTTTATCATCTCCATGAGATAATAAAACAAAGAATGCATTGATTAAACAGAAAGAATATAGCTTTCTTAGGCAGTTTATCTTTTTAATATAAATCCCTACATTAGAAAAGAATATATCAAAAGAAACCGAAACCCAATATCTTCATGCAAAACAGCAATGTAAAACAGTAATCCACCTCTAAGTTAAAACTGCAATCAGGCAACTCTAAATAATATAAACTAGAACACAAATATTTGCACATGTAAAGTATATTTGAATTTAAGAGGTCATTTTGTTTATACGGATTTAGAACTTACAGTTACCAGCATCAAAAAGCTGCTGTATTACCCACAAATTAGTAATTAACTTCAAAATGTTCTTGCTGGTGCTATTTTTTTTAGTTTAAAAATGAGGTTAATTTAACTTCAAGAGCATCAGGAGCAAGAGTGATTTGAATGTTCCAGCAAGTATTGGGGGAGAATAATTTGAGGCAAAATGAACTAATCCTGTTTTGTATTCTTTTCTGTCATGGTCTGATTAAGACAATATAATGAGTGAGTATGAAGAGGGCTTAAGTATTGCTGTGTGTAAATGATATATCTTCCGTATTAACAAGCTGAATTAGATGCTATTAGAATGTGAAAGCACTTATTTTAAAAGGAGAAATATTAACATGCTTTTAAGATGTTTGATTATCTTATGTATGAAGGGAAAGAAACAAGACACCCAATAATATATATATATGACATTATACAAATATGATTGCTTTATATGAGTGAATTTCTTTGATGCAGTTTTTTATGTACTAGAAATTCTTAATGAGAAATATAAATACCGTGTTTCATCAAAAGATTGTCATTATTAGTGATTTTAAAATGCATGGAATTTGTAATGTCTTTGCTCTATAATAGCTTTCTTTTAAAACCATTGATGTGATTACTGTTGATTTATATTGAGATCTTTTGAAAACTATATAGACACTCCAGTGATTCAGAACACAGCCTCTTGATTAACTGATGTGAATATATTAAAACATTATATGTATTCTATGCAAGCCACATTGGTTTTGATCTAGCTTCAAGGTGTAATTCACTCTTTCCTGAAATTTGAAATTCAAATGATTAAGTTCAGATATGTAGCATTGTAATGTAAACTTTTCTGTATGCCCTGCTCTTCAGATTGTTCTGTTAAAAGAAATATCCTTCTGGGTTCAGTTCCAAGTGGGGGAAAAGACACTGGATTCATGGAGGTTGCTTGGAAAGGTTTACTGGTGAACAGAATCACGCACCTTGGACATCTTGGGCAAAGAAAAGGATGAAATGTGAGAGTCCCTGGATTTTATGCCTTCTCTAGGCTTTGAACTTCCTGGGGCACAGGAAGAATATCCTGATTGGTTGCTATCAGAGGTCATAGCTAGCTTTGTAGGTTGTCTGTGTGCTAAGTTTGGTTGAATCTTGTTGGGTGATGCAATGAAGGGCACTTAATGGCTCTGCCTGAAGTAGGGAGATCTTTGTTATGTAGAATAGACTAGCCCAGGTCTTAATGGCCCATTAACAAAGATGGGAGGGCTGAGTTTCTGCATCCCTTTTAGGGAAAATATTCTGCCCTTTTAATATTTCCTAAAATATTTCATTTTTCTAGGAGAGGGGTGGGTTTTAACTTCCTAGTTTCATACCTAGGAAAGATAAGGAATTCATTTAGTTTGTATTTTATTTTTATTTTCCATAGTAATATTTTTCAATAATTTCCCATATCTCAAATGTTTAGTATATAGAAAAATAACACATTTCATTTTTTTCAAAATCAGAAAGGATATATCACCAAGTTTACTTGACATATGGACCCTGATCTAGATCTGTAAATTGTTTTACGTATTTAGGGTTTGGAATGTAGGGGACTTTCTGGATTACAAAGAATGGAATGAGAAGTTAAAATTTGGCTCATGTTTGGAGAAATGTTTCCCAACTTAATGCAGTTCCACTGAAAGAAATGAACTGCAAGTCCATTAAAATAGGCATTTATGAAATTACTCTAGAATATAGAATAGAGAGTATAGTTTTGGGAGTAATGAGAAGCAATATGTTAAAGTCAGAACTTTTCAAGAAACTTGATTTTTATTAAGGAAGTAAAATTAAAATATTACATATTTTATTGAAGATTATGTTTAAAAAGAGAATCAAAGCCACCAAAAACCTGAAGAGGCAGGAAAAGGGAAAGTTGAGAAGACAAAAAAGGTTTTTTTAAAAAAACTTGCTCAAAGAATACAGAAAACTGCAACAGGACTGGGGGGCCTGGGACAGATTAAAAAACTAAATCTTGCTTTTGGTGCTGGAAATACTTGTTTTTCTGATTAACAGAAGGTAGAAGTCTGAGATCTAAGCAGCATATTCAAATATAAATTTTAAAATATTATATTTAAAAGATTCAAGTTTAAGGATTCTCCATGAATAGTTTGCAGATTGTATGCTAGTCCTTTAGTGCCCAATTCACTGGTACTATGGTAATTCCTCACCTTGTAAACCACACCAGTTCAGGCTTTGGAATTGAGAATTGGCTCTGATGCTGGCAGAAAAAGGCTGGTCTGCACATCCCCAGAAACCAGCCAGGGAAGGGAAATGGTGGCTGGTCCTTGAGTGTCTGTCCTGGCTTCAGACATTGAATTCAGAGGTTTATTTCTGTTGTCCACATGAGGGGCAACTTTGGGGACTTATAAAACCAAAGTGTGTGGTAACTTCCCTGGACTCAATAATGGTTTAAAGGGGCCTTTACTTCTTATTTTGCCACGGATCAATGTTTCGGCAACGTTAAAATGCTTGGATTTCAATCCCCAGATTTCCCCAGCCACCTCTGGCCAGGAAATTGTGGAAGATGAAGTTTATAGATCTTAAAATGGTTGAGGTTGAGAAACACTGGCATAGGTAAATGCAAGCACACACACACGGATACTTATCTCCTGCGCATTCCCTGCTTTCTCTCTTTCTCTCTCTTTCCCTCCATTCGTGGTTTTTTCTCTCTCCGCGATTCTTCCTTCACCTCATCTCCCCCCCCCCAACACGTCTCAATCCCTTCCCCTTTCCGGCTGTCACCGCTCCTCCTTCCCCCTCGTCGTGGGTTGCAGGCTTCGCTTTCCTCGACGTGGGCCCTGCTTTCCTCCCCATGTGCTCACAGTCTATCGGCCATTCTCGGAATGTCTATATTAAATCTTGTTTGTTTTACACGCTCCAACCCTTTAGGCATCGCAGAAGGTCGTGCCCCATTTCATTTGTGTCGTTTCGGTCTACAGTCTGCAACGTGCGCTCCGCATAAGAGCATCGGGAAACTCCTTTTCGGCTGAAATAACGCTTGGTTTTAAGTCCCGTGGTAATAGCTTAATGTCTAACGAAAGAATTAGGAATACTCTTCGGAATCTTCAAAGATCGCCTTGCTCCAATTTATTTTTCGCTCTTTCTCCCGCCTTCGGTTTTTAGAAAAAGGCGTTTATTTCGAGCGGCCCCGCGTGGCCGAACGTTGGAACAAAGCGGGAGAAAGAGAAGCCGTTTCAAAGGCAGACTTACATGGCTGAGTTCTATCGCCCGGCTTCTTTCCTCGCTATCGCTTTTAAATGTGCAGACAAAGGGGGCTTAAAAATACACCGGGACAGGCGATATATTTGCTGTCGCTTCCCCAAAGGGAATGGAAAAGCCTTAAACATCCTTTTAGAATTTATTTCACCAAGAACGTCATCGTCACCATTTCTACAATTCGATCTCTGGCTTGTCTCAATAGTAGCAACGAATTGCAAGCAGCAAATTCGACCTGCTGCTCTTCTCTTAATTTCTGTTACCAGCAGGTTCCTCAAAATTTACTTAATAGGGAGTGGAGGTGGGGTGTCCCTTTGTTCTAAATATTTGTATTTTCCATCTAAAATATCAACTTCAAGGGCCTTACCTAGATCACAATCTAACCTGGCATCAAACACAGAAATCCTTAAAACCTAATACATAACTTAAAACCGGAGTGACCTTACTTTCCCATCATGTAACATATCCAATATATATTTAGAGTAACACTGTTTACATCTTACTCATACAAAAGAAAATCTGTAGGTTAGCTCTAATAATTGAATTAATTGAATGCTTTTTCTTCTAAGCAGGACCTGACCCAAAAGAACAGGGTCTGTGGGTTAAAATGCACAAGGTTGTTTACTATTTATCACATGATTCATCTCTTAATAAAACAAGTGTATTTACATTTTGAGTTCCCATAATGATGTAGTATAGTATATTATAGTGTGTGTGTGTGTGTGTGTGTATGTTATTCAGCTTTGTTCGGGTATTTTTCCACATCGTTATAGTTGTGCTTTTAAAAGCAGATTCACACTGAGCATATGTGACAGACGTGACGGGGTCTGGAGATGCTGTGGAGAACGTTCTGTTGCCTACAACATCCTCCAGCATGACCGGTTTGGCAGTGGGTCCGCAATGGTGTGGGGTGGCATTTCTTTAGGGGGCTGCACAGCCCTCCCATGTGCTCGCCAGAGGTAGCCTGACTGCCATTAGGTACCGAGATAAGATCCTCAGACCCCTTGTGAGACCATATGCTAGTGCGGTTAGCCCTGGGTTCCTCCTAATGCAAGACAATGCTAGACCTCATGTGGCTGGAGTGTGTCAACAGTTCCTGCAAGACAAAGGCATTGATGCTATGGACTGGCCCGCCCGTTTCCCAGACCTGAATCCACTTGAGCACATCTGGGACATCATGTCTCGCTCCATCCACCAACGCCACGTTGCACCACAGACTGTCCAGGAGTTGGAGGATGCTTTAGTCCAGGTGTGGGAGGAGATCCTTCAGGAGACTATCCGCCACCTCATCAGGAGTATCCCCAGGTGTTGTAGGGAGGTCATACAGGCACATGGAGACCCCCCACACTACTGAGCCTCATTTTGACTTGTTTTAAGGACATTACATCAAAGTTGGATCAGCCTGTATTGTTTTTTCCACTTTAATTTTGAGTGTAACTCCAAATCCAGACCTCCATGGGTTGCTAAATTTGATTTCCATTGATAATTTTTGTGTGATTTTGTTGTCAGCACATTCAACTATGTAATGAACAAAGTATTTAATAAGTATATTTCATTCAGATCTAGTTCCCTTTATTTTTTTGAGCAGTATGTATGTATATATATATACATATAGTAAAAGTCTGACTCACAGACAAACACAATACAGAAGCCTGATGATGGCAGATGAGATTCTGCCGAAACGTTGCTACAACTTTAAAAGCACAACTACAATGACGTGGGAAAATACCTGAACTAACTATCTATCTATCTATCTATCTATCTATCTATCTATCTATCTATCTATCTATCTATCTATCTATCGGTCTAGGTGTGTTCGGGTCTTTTCCCTTGTAAGATTAAGACTATCTTGGCGACGTTTCGGCAAGGTCCCACTCGCCATCCTCAGGCTGGTGCTTTCGGCTTCGTGCCAGTGCTTAATCTTAGTCTTAATCTTACACGGGAAAAGACCCGAACACACCTAGACCTACATACCTGTACCCATGAAAATCTACGAATATATGTGTGTGTGTGTGTGTGTGTGTGTGTGTGGTATTCAGGTATTCATCATCAGGCTTCTGTATTGTGTTCGTCAACTATCTCAGTTGTGATTGCAGATACTATTAAATTTTTCAGCCCATTTTCACCCAAATAGGTTATTTCAGTTTGTTTACACAGTTATGTCAAGCAAGGAAGATTTAAGTCATATTCAGATAAAAATACTAATATGATTGTGTTTTCAATTGCAAATAAAAATCTGTCTTCATGTTTATCTTCTCTGAAATAGCAATATGGGAATTTTACCTCTTGTATCTATATTCCTATATATTTGTGTTAAATTTATGTTTACTAGCAAAGAAATAAAGCAGAATTAGTATGCTCCATTCCATATTTGGGTAGACCAGATTGTCCTGATATAAAACACTTATATTCCTATATACTTTGTTATTTCTATTTGCAGTGAAGTGTTGTACAGCTAGGTGGAAGAAATCTTGAAAGAAATGAATAGTACTGAGCCTGCTTAGTACTTGATGCCAGGGCTGTAATGGACAAGGATTTTCAAACATGTTATTATTAAAATTATGATAATCCTACAATTCTTGATCAAAAGATCTACAATACTAATTGGCTACATTGGAGATAATTTATTTATTTCTTGTTCTGTTTTTTTTGTTCTTAGTCTCTCACAGAACTTCGTCAAGTTTTCATGGAAACCTAAGGTTGCGCAGAATATAGTTTGAATAAAATCTGGCCTAGACTAGGAAGTGAAAATATGTATACTGTAAGAAGCAAAGACATTTGCAAACTATGTCTTAAGTTATGTTGCTTAGAAAATAAGCAGGAATCAAACTTAGCCACCCTGAAGATCTTATCATTTTATTAGCATTTTATTGTATATGTGTGAGGTACAAATAAACTACCATTATTTGGAGTTTAAAGAACAAACTATTTCTTAGGTCACATTTTACCCAAATTGTTTTACCGTTACAGTTACAGTTACCAAAAGAGTTTGAAGAATTTTGAGAAAGTTGTTGCACTTCAATCTGATTTTTATTTGTATTTTCTTTTCAGATGTCCATGAATGAAAAGGATCACTTGCTTGTTATTGATAATGCAATCAGAACTTTGGATAAAGTATCAACTGAAATGAATAAACTTATTGGTAATTTCTAATGCATGGTCAGAATAAAGATATGAAATTAAGAATGATATTAATATAAATATTTTTCTTTCTTTGAATTAGGGGTCCCAAAACCCTTCAGCTCATTAAACAATTTATCATATAAGAGTAATGTAATAAATGCTACTTTAACTAATACTAATAATAATAACAATAATGGATAGTGCCATCAAGTCTTGGGGTCGATACTGACCACTTTGGAGAACCCTGCTCTAAATGTATATTCGTGTTTTTTTTAAAAAAATATCTTTTTTATAATGCAAGAGAGTAGAAGTTGTAAAGTCAATATTGCTAAGTCAATATTTTTATGTAATGAACAGTTGTACACACACAGAGAAATAGTTTTAACAGTTTATGTTAGCATTCTGGCGCTAGATTAGGCTGAGATATACCAATTTGCCAAAAGCTACTGAATTGCTGAATTGCTTCTGTGGTTGAACAAGGATTTGCATCTAGGTCACCAATACCTAGGGAAAAAAATGCTACTGGAATCACTGCATCTTGGTTGTGGTTTCAGAAAGGCAGCAGAAAATATTACTTAATGCAAACACTCCTTGCAATAATAACATTAAGGAACGGGAGGGGACTGTTTAGTTACAATTGGTCTTCAGCTGTTTCAAACCATAACTCAAATTTGCCAATTTTGTGGGGCCTTCCAGTCCATTTTGCAGCATAGTGTCAGGAATTTCTACATAAATCCTGTGATAATGGCAATAAACCATGGCATTAGTGATGTTAACACAAATGTTTAATTGTGAAATGAAGAATACTGTATGTACTGTACCCACAGTTGTGTAAATTAGTAGGTGGTCTTAAATAACCAGAATCTACAAGCATGAATTTGAATTGTTGGGTTTTTAAAAAAATGTTCTGTAGTACTCCCACAGAGGAATGTCCCTTCCTTTCCTCACAATATATTCACCTGCATTTCAAGAAAATATTTTCAGAACTACTTTCTTTCCAATTTCACATTTTCCCTCTAGCTTTCCCTTCCACTTCAGTTATTTTCTAAAGATTCCCAACTTTAATAGTTGAGAGTTTAATAATTGAGAGTTTAACTGGAATGTGATGGTGTCCTTGCTTGACTATTCCTATTAAAAATAGCATGCAGAATACAATACAATATTGTCATGCACACCCAATCACAATATAACATTAAAAGCCATTGCTTTTCTTTCTCATCCTTTTTATCCAAATTGCATTGTGGAAGCAATCATATATGCACATGCAATAAATACACAGAAGACAATACAGAGAAACAACACAATGTACAGATTTTTAAAGACAAAATCAAATATTGCTTTTCAGTAAAAACTGAACTCCAGCTTTGTGACCTTCTTCTGAACTTTAGTCATCCTGCTCAAGCAGATGCGTCAAGAGAAAATGAGACAAAGAGTCAAGAAGAGTTCAAGAATAAAACCTGATTATTATTTTTGCTAGCATCTCTCCAGTAGTTTTGTTGTCTAAAACATCAATATTTAAAATTGTTTAGCGAAAGGTAACTTTACTGATTTCTTAATGGTCTCTTGTCATAATGTCCTTTAAAATATTTCTGTGAATATGTTTATAATCGAGTATCAGAAGTTAGAAGTATAGGTTTTTAAGCTTGAGCTATTAAAACATTGATATATAAGCTGGCATCACATAAGAATGTTTTTGGCATTTTCTTACTCTTTTTACCAACATTTTACAAGAAAGCAGTAAGTTTGGATTGCATAAGAGCAGAGAGAAAGAGAGATATTTGTTTTTGTTTTTTTAAATACTTGAGTCCTCTGTTTAAGATAATATTTCTGTGTTGTGTAAAACAGGGGTCCCCAACCACCGGTCCGCAGAACAACTCCTACCGGGCCGCTGGCTTGCTGGGCGCCGCCATCTTTTTTTGATGAAAAAGTGCTTCCGGTGAGCTTTTCCGGGTAGAAAGCTCACTGGAAGCACGTTTTCATCAAAAAAAGATGGCGGCGCCCAGCTGATGCGGGTACCGGGCCGCGGCGCCCAGCTGATGCCGGTACCGGGCCGCGGCATCAAAAAGGTTGGGGATCACTGGTGTAAAAGACCTACCATATATTGTCACAAAATATTTTTTTCAGAACATAAAAGCCATGCCCATTTTCAGATTATGTAAACATGTATACATTTCTTGCTATGTATTTGTTTATTTAGATAAATAATCTAATAAATATTCAATATTGTTTCAATAAGAATTATAAAATATTTTAATTTTTATATTCTTAATTTGGAATTTCATTATTAAAATGACTGTGTATTAAATAAAATTGATGCAACTGTTGACAGGTAAATGTTTCATAATTCTTTTCCTGGGGGAAGAAAAAAGCAAACTACCAGCATATAATCAATTTCATCAAAATGTTTTCTGTTCAGGTGGAAGGGGGCTCATTCATCATTCATTTGAAACATCAGATTACTTCTTGCTTGGGACAATGTGACCAAACCACTGAGGGCTTGCACAAATAGGTCCCCTTCCCTCTTTTACTCCTCTGCTCAGAAATTTTTACTCCTTTTTTTCCCCTTCCAATCATACATAGCTTATTATGAGGTTGATTTTAGTCATGTTTTGTTTAATATAGAAAGCTTCAGACTATGTTCATGCCATAATTAGTTTTAATCACATTTAATAGTGAATTCTTATTTCATTTAAATGAATAAACTGGAGACAAATACCTCCAAACATTGTATCTTAGACAAGAGAAAGTCTGTGGTTCTTTATAATTCCTTATAATTTCCTGACAGTCAATATGCTTTTGTGTGATGTTCAAATGTTCTTATTTTTTTGGATAAGGTAAGAATATACAAGTTTTATACTGCAACAGGGAGATCAAAGATTCCACCACACTTCTACTATCATAAAAAATTAAAATCTTAATATTCTGGCCCTGTTTAAGAAGAATATAATTAATGGTTGTTGACTAACTGGTTTGTTTAAGTCACTAAAATATTTTTTAAACAAATCAACACATTCTACCCAAATGCATCATCTTTGCATTTTGTAAGATACATTATGAAATGTCCACATTAAAAATTTGGTGTCATTTCAACTTCTTTAGTAGTATACAAAAATAAGAATAGTTCTTCCATTTAACTCAGGCACCAGGATATAATATCTTA
The DNA here is from genome assembly GCF_049901735.1 of Notechis scutatus. NCBI lineage: Eukaryota > Metazoa > Chordata > Lepidosauria > Squamata > Elapidae > Notechis > Notechis scutatus. The sequence goes on along the minus strand of NC_142010.1, from coordinate 93,143,188 downwards.
ATAACCAATAAATACAATCCAGACAAATTGCAATGGCAGTTTAATAAAAATATACTTCTTACCATAGTAGGTCAGATTGGCAATTAAAGGTAATGTAGATAACAATAACAACATACTGACAGAGTTGAAGTGACCTTGAGGTCTTCTCCTCTTGCAGGAAACCCTATATGATTGGGTGTAGGGTTTCCTATCCCCAGTTTGAATGATTGGTACAGAAATTAATTTACATTTCATAGTTCCAAGAACAATAAAAAATAAACATATTTATATTATGAGAAATCCTAATATACAATAGGTTTGTTGGAAAGATACAAATGAAGATTTCAAGAGACTCATTTAACAAATATTTAAGTAAAAATGGCCACACACACACAAAAATCCTTTGACTCTTGCTGATCTCAATTAACCAGTGCCATTGTATATGAAACTCAATAAACAAACTCAAACAAAAATAAACAAACTAAGAACAAACATTCGCAGGGATGCTGGGTTTGATAACATCATGAAATATCTGTGAAGCTATTCTTGAATGAATCTGTTACTAAACCTTTATATGAAAAATGTATGTAGAACTATTGTTCAGAAGACTTGAAAAAAATATTCAGTAATAAGACATTCTACAGAGTATATTTTAATCAATGGATATCACACCTATAATTTTTTCAGTGAAAAATGAATGTGCTTAATGGCTTTCATACCAAGGGAAAGTGGGGGGGAGAGATAATAAAATAGCAACCTTCATAGCATAATATGAAAAAACAGATAAATTATTTCAGTTCATCCAACACAAATTGGTAACTCCTCTAATATAAATCTAGAGTTCATTCAACACAGATCAGTTACTCCTCTAACTTGAAAATACAAAGTTGAGCTGGAACTTGATCTTCATGCATTTTCACTTCTAAAAAGTTCCAGCAGCATACGTTAACACGCATTGCTTCTTTGAACATCGGTCTTTTCCATCTATCAACAGAAGGGGCATTCGTTTGAAGTAATCAACAATATCAGTCACCGAGGTGAAGTCCTGTGTGAATTGCAAAATACCTTTCAGTTATTTTTGTGAGAAAAAAAAAAGTTCAAACAACTTCATTTTGCCTACTTTGTAATAAATTCATTTTATAGACTTATTTAGTTTGGGACAGTTGAATGGATCTTTATTTAGTTACTAATATTTTTTATAGAAATATTAGATCAGAAGATATGGAGAGACCTGGCCCATAGAATGGCCAAGATTTGGACATGCTTGAATGGATAACTTCATTTTTATAGATTTGATTCTGCTCAATTAATATATACAGATTTTGTAGAACATCTGAGGGAGGAGCAATTTGACTGACTTTAGAAAGTCTTACATTTAATAAGCCTCCATATTTGGAAAGATTATGGATCTAAGAGAATGATGCCACAGCATACCTCGTTTCCTTTCAAGCTAGTTCCCAAGAAGTAGACCTGAGTCTCTGGTTGATAACGTATCTGGATGTTGTAAACTTTGTTGTGGTAAAGCACCATTAGAACATATGGCTGCTCAACTGATTTTTTGGAGCTGTCTCTTACTAAAAATGAACCATCCTAAAAAAGTAACATATTAAAACATTTTTTAGAAAATATGTCATCACAACAGCTTTATAGATTAAAAATACATAAATAACTGAAATAAGTTATGATTGCATTTTTAAGCATTTACCAATTTTCTTATATACATATGTCCTAGAGTGTCTCAACCTCAACAACTTTTAAGATGTGTAGATTTCAGCTCCCAGAATACCCACCGGCAGGAAACCCACACCTCTTAAATCTGCTGAGGTTGAAAAATACTGATCCATACAGACAATAATCATTGAAATATTTACCTGGTTTATATTTCTAAGTGCAACTTCTGCATCTGACCGCGTGATATCAGCAACATACCACTTCTGATTTTGTTGACCCTGATGATCAGTCAGCCAAATGAAAAAAAGAAATGGAAAAATGTGTTTATTATCATAAACATGGATGTGGAATTTTGAAATGTATTTAGGAAAGCATACCGATCATTTAAAGTCCCAAAAGTATTCAACTGCTGAGACCTGATTTTGCTTATGTTGCTAAATATATATGTTTAATATAAATAAGCAAATTATATTACATCTTCTTGAAAAAGTTTTGTTTATCCTTCATGGCTTTTGGATGCCATTCTAAAATATTTTGCATCTGTATTTACTTAATGTATTTACTTAATAATACTTCTATGCAATTGTCCAAATTCTGTCTTAAGATAGAATTACCAACTTAGTATTAGGAACTTTTCACTATATCCAGAGATATTTCCTTCAACTTCTCTCCTCTCCCTGCTTAATTTTTTTCTTTGCCTTCTTTCTTTATTCATGGCAGAAGCATCTCGATTAAAATAAGGCATGCTGCACAGCATAACATTTAAACTATAAAATGCAAGATTAAAACACATACAGGTTAAACAGATCTTGCCCAGAAACTAGCAACATTAATTGCATCTCACTGCCATGAGATCCTCAGGTGTACAGTAATCAGGACACAAAGGACAGGTATACAAATTTGTTGTTGTCTGCCTGTCATCACAATCACAAAACCTCTTTGTCACGTCCCTAGTCCACAATTAGACAGGATCAAGTCATTCTTAGCTGCGTTAGCGTTTCTCCTTTTCTAATACCAGTGACTCCTTGAGGTTTATCAAATATGTTAGCAAACTACTAAGTTAAAATATTATTAAAATTAACTAAAAATATTAGTTATTTTTTGATTGCTGTAATTTTATACCAGCATGGAATTTGTTATCCCCATTGATGATTTCCTTTCCTTATGTTTTAGTCTCTTCCCCACTCCTCTACCAATGATGGTGTCCTAATTTCATGTGTGCAGGGCATGTTAAGCAAAATGATTAGCTCAATGTGGTTTATTTTTTTCTGGAGTAAACAGCTGGCAAGAACCTATCCACCAATCATGATAGTGAATATGTAAATGGATTGGCATGTGCCTTCAGGAGAGGGCAAGTTTTGACATGTGGTTTAAATGTGGCCCTCTTACAGATCTAGTTCCCTCCTCTGCAGGCCACAGATATTATGAAAAAGCTTCTACTTTATGCAGAGGGGATCATATGACAAGTTTCTTTACAAGTTTTCCTACAAAGCCTCTTTTTATTTTATTTAAATAGTAAAAATAGATACCTTCCTGCTGGTTTTTACTATTGACTTCAACTTGCCTTGACTTCAACTTACCTTAGCTAACATCTTATGTCCATATTGTGCTCCCTTTATTTCACTTGTTTCAGCTGGGTCCGAGATTCTATTGAATAAATCATTTACATGTGCCAGTATTTAACTTTTGTATACCTTATGACTGTGTTCCATTCTTTCATTATCAGCTTTAGGAAATTCTGCATTTGGTTTATTGGGAATTGGTAATGGTGGTCTGCCATCTGCTGGGGTTTTGGAAAAGTTTCTGGACAGATTACCTTTAGAAACATTAAATGTGTTTAGAAATTAAAGATAGTCCACTGAATTCATACTGAGATATAGTTAAGGAATCTATTTTGAGTGAACCAGATGTTCTTCATATTGACACCAAGATTTAGATTAAGGTTGTTTTGCTGTAGCTTAAATCTAGTATACAAACTGTATCACCCAACTTTTAAACACAAATACATTTTTAGCTTACTAGAGATGGGGAAATTTCCCAAATTTTCCATTTGTAAAATCCACCACAAATATTCTCTTTCACTGTAATGTATATACATATGTTATGCCTCTATCTGGTACTCCCCTATCTTTATATATGTAAAATGTCCCCACACACATTTTAACATGTCACCTTAATTGCTCATATATTTAATGCCCATGTTTATTGGCATGTAGAATAGCTACATATATAATTATATCACTAGTTCAAATCTAGAACAAAAGGAAATAAATGAAGTTGTGCCTGATTTGCAAGTATGGGAAACTACAAAAAAGAATAGTGAAAGTTGTTGCGTGAATGTATATTTCTGTTTTTATTTCATTAACTTATTTGTCTTATTCCTTTGTAGTAACACACAGATCACTGATGCTTTATAAATTTGCATTAATACAAATATTTTATGGTTTTCCAACTGATAAGATTTAATGAAATACTAGATTTCAGTATCTGTAGATTATCTCAAAATGCAAGCTCAACATTCATAAAATATTTCTAAAATACATACTTGGCAGAAGACGTGGTGGTAATGATGCACTTGAGGGAAAGCTATAATGAAAACAAAGACTGGTTGATATACACAGATGAATTCTGATACAGTACCCTCTTAATCTCCAACTATATGAACAGTAGTGTTATCAAGAAGTTAAGTTTTGCTGTCCCCCCCCCCTCTTTTTACAATCTTCACTATATGTAAACCAGAAATTATGTTTATTGCTATCCTTTATTCAAGAATTCTTGCAAGCAACTAATATTTACAATATTTTTTATAAAAATGTAGTTTTAGAGTAATCTAAGGCAAATTATAATGCTGATAGTACCTTAAAAGCTTTAGATACATCTCGATCATGTCAGAAAGACAAGAGATGTTTTCATGGAATATACGGTATTTACCATTTCAGTTTTAAGTAATGCACATTCCTTTTATAATAACTGAAATAATTTAGAGCCTTGATCGGTAATCAGTTGGTTAAACTTTTTAAAATTTATCCAATTTCCTAAGGATCTGTGCAAAGCCAGACATAGGATAAAACCTTTCTATTCCAACAACATTGACTGAAATGATCTCAAAAGAAGGAGAATTACCACAATGTTGTGTTCCAAATCCCAACCCCCTTAGAAAGATATCATGATTGATAGTATCAAAAGTCACTGAAAGCTCAAGAAAGACTGTTCTCAGTTGAAATCATCCATAAATGCAATAAATTCTGCTTCAATACTATAACTAAATTCCCAATCCAACTGAAATATGTCCAGATGTATTCTGGTTTCTCTGAAGCTGAATGACTTCCCCTAAAATGGGCAGCTTGAACACAGGACCAAAATTGCCCAATTTCTGGTCCAAAGACTGGGTCCAGCATTGGTTTCTTAAGAAAGGAATGATGATGAACCACTGTTTTCTTAGGCAGAGATGGGATCACCATATTACTCGGGCAGATGGTACTCTTGATTTCCAAAATAAGGGTGTAGCCACTATTTTCAAATTGCTATTTTTCCAGAGTGAAATTTTATAGCGTGAATAAATATTAAAAGTAAATATTAAACTTCCATTGGACACCTTTCAATTGTGCCTTGAAGCTTTTAATACAAGAACTATAGTAGATCTATGGCTAAAACAAGCACCTCGTTCTTTCTATAAAGAACATAGAGGGAAGCTATATTTTCTTTTCCTGTTTCTATTCTATTCTTCTTCTATGTTCTTTATAGAAACAAAGACATAATTGGCAGTCTCAGACCAATGCTAAAACATTTTAATTTGCTTGTTAGTTTTATAAACAAATAATAAATTATTATAGCCTTAGCTATTGGCCTATGGGATTTCCATTGCAGTGGAACATCTTTAGATTAAAAATCTTAAATATATTATTATGAAAGTTTCTTCTTTCAGACTACTTAACTATTAAAATGGATAATATTATTTATATAATTAAATGATGAATAATAATTGCAGCATAAGTTAATTGTGTACTTTGGGTTGACGGTTCATTCAACCAACCTTTCTGTGTGTAGATCAGGCTTCATTTTGGGTGGTAAAGGAATTATATTAGACTTAGTGGTTCTGGAAGGAAAGGTGTTGAAGGGCTGGGGTGATGGCAGTGGAACTGGCCTTTGGAGAATATCTACAGACAAGAGCAAAAACAAACAATTAACAAAAAATATGACTGGCTGTGAAAAAAGCCAATGTCATGCTAAGGGGATTGAAAATAAAAATGCTAACACAGTAACACTCTTATCAAATCTATAGTACATATTCACTTAGAATACTGCTGATGGGCCTGATAGTCTGGTAGTCATCTTTGGCTACTGAGAAGGGCAACCAAAATTATCTGAAGGCTCAAAGACCTCCTTTGAAAGAAAAGGCTACAACATGTGCAACTTTTTAGCTTGGAAAATAGGCAGCCGAGAGAAGACATGAGTTAGGGATATAAAGTCAAACATAGTACGGAAAACATGAATAGGGAGGTTTTGTCATTACCTCAAAACATTTGTCCAAAATCCATACAATAGAGCTTTATTGGACAAGATTTAAAACACACAAAATTAAGTTCTTCACATCATGCACAATTAACTTGTGGAATGAATAACTACAAATATAATAATCACCTTTCTTGAATGGTGTTAAAAGAAATTGGAAAAATGGTTGGATGACAGGCTGATTAGGAGCTGTTGATCTTGGAAGATTCAAGATTATCTCTCACTTAGGGACAGCCTGCTTCCAAATAGAATTTGCAGGGGAGCAATGGTAAAATTGTGGAATATATCCATCTCCTGATATTGAGCACCCTAAAGGTCTCAAGTTTACTATTGTGAAAAACAAAATGCTGAACTAAGCTGGGTTTGGACTCTTTTTACATTCTTATTAATTCATATGAGCTATATTATATGCTGTAGCAAAATAATTATGCAAAGACAGTAAATCCTATTCATGCTTTCCATATGAACATCTACTAAGACTTCTAATAAGTTGGGTCCATATTGTATGGCCAGCATTGGCTCCAAATTTTCTCATAATTTTATAGAAAATGTAGTTTGATAGCATTCTTAGCATATACTATAGCTAGCAATGTTGTAGCATAATCTTGAAAGCGATTCAGTGCAAATTGCTTATTATTTTCCATGGAATTTTTTTTTTGAAACCCTTCTCTAGAACTCTTTTTTTTCCTTGAAAAAATGTTTGGTGTCATTCTTTACTGCTTTTATTTTAAACAGAAAATAGATACACTGGGGATGATAAAAATAAAGTAAACATAAAACGTTACGTACTGTCAGATTCCATCTGAAAGAAATATAAATAAATCAATATTAGTATTGCCAGTTCTTTATTGATTAACTGAATTGGTTTATTCAGAATATCAACATAATCTGTACAAAATTTACAGAAATCAAAATAATGTATCATACGCATATGTATGTGCATATCCATCCATTCATGCATGCATACATATGAGTGACGTACTAGGAATTATCTTAGAAGGGGAAAGAAATATTTTAAAATAGTACCCTATGTTTCTTCCTCCTTCCTTTCTTCTTTCCTTCCGTCCTCCCTCCCTCCCTCTTTCAATAATTGTCATAATAACCAATTTTCCAGAATTGAGACAACATTTTAATAAGGCATCACTTTTGTAATTAAAACTACATACAGAGTTTAGTTTTAGGTCTAGCTTTGTTTTGCTAAAGGTGATTTTTGAAATGTTTTATTTAGGGACTAAGAAAGAATGGATATTTAAGATCAAACTTCTTTTTCAAAACCTTTTGGCATCAAATTGATTGGGGCATCATTGTTTTCAAAAGGAAACTGGAGAATGAACAAACACAGTGACCCAAAGTTATTCTGCCTAGATACTATTTCTGTGGCAATATAAGGGAAGATACTTCCACAGAGACACCAGCTTTGCACCAATATGTTCTGAAGCATTTCTACACTACTTTGTTGCCCATTTCACTGGCCTCTATTTAACTATCATCATTCCTTCCAACTAGCCCGGGTGGAAGCATGAAAAATGGCAGCCAGACAGCCATCTGCTCCCATTCTTATTCTTCGCTTATAGTGGTGGGGGAGAAAATAATACAGGTGTCTCCTATGCAAGATAGCAGCAGTCACCTAGAGGAACTTTCAGGAACTGGAAGAAAATCACCAAGGTGCTATAGAGCCTTGACTGCAGTGTAGAAGGGCAATCGTGAATAGCAGGAAGATAGGAACCCCTGCCAATTGGAACCCATCTGTCTTCAAGCTCTCAGACAAACACCACAAAGCTGTCTTTATAGAACTTCCCTTTTGTAGAGATCCAGGGAGAGGGCCTTGATACAAATACACTATTGAGAAGCTATTGATTAAACATAAAAGGTGGAAGTGTTCCTTAAATCCTGGGATGAGAGATAGTACAGATAGTTCTCGACTTACAACAGTTCATTTAGTGTCCATTCAAAGTTACAACAACACGAAAAAACGATTTATGATTTATGAACGTTTTCAAAGTTGCAACTTTGCAGCATCCCCATGGTTATGTGTTCAGAATTCAGATACTTGGCAACTGGTTCATACTTATGACCGTTGCAGCATCCCAGGGGACATGTGTCACCTTTTGCAACCTTCTGACAAGCCAAGTCAATGGGGAAGTCAGATTCACTTAACAACCAGGTTACTAACTTATCAACTATGGTGATTCACTTAATAACTGTGGCAAGAAATGTTGTGAAGTGGGGCAAAATTCACTTAACAAATGTTTCACTTAACAACAGAAATTTTGGGCTTTATTGTGGTCATAAATTGAGGACTACCTGTATTAAGAGGAATCTCAGGAAAATTCCCCTCTGACTGAAATAGATGAAGGAGGAAAGGAGAAGCACAATCAGACTTGCAAACTGTTAAAGTATCACTCTAGCCTTCCTGGAGAATTTGTTTCCTGATCTGGTCTACTCAGTAATTGCCTTAGTTTGCAATTATATAGGCATTTTCCCCATTGTTGGTGTTGATCTCAGATCAGACTAGCCCTTGCATGTGGAATGACCCTAATGTTTATACCAGCTTAGCCAAACTATTTCTATCATCTTCAAGATGGACACCTTCTTCTCTCTACTGTACGCTATATTTGGCAGCATAGTTTTGGGAGGTTCTGTTTTTAAATCTTCCACTATTTGGGTAGGAAGCATGTATTAAACATATTGTTAAAAAAAACAGATTGTTAAATGTACTGCTACTAATTTATCCATTACATTAACAATATTGTAGTATATTAAGGCAGCAATAAACTAGTTCAAGGATTAGTGAGACTCAAATTAGAAAATGTAAAAAAACGTTGTTAAATGGAGAAAATGCTACAAATGACATTTTCATATAGATATACTTACTTCTGTCTGTCTTTCAAGCATCTGATTGCTCCTAGAAAACAAGTAAAATTACTAATATTTTCTGCAAGTATTATTTAATAAAAAAACTGTTGATCTGTTTTTTTTAAAAAAAATCAAATAAAAAAGAAATACCAAGTAATGGGTTTGCATGATCAGTAATTAAAATGGAATTTTGATTCCAAGTAATTTGCTGTTCTAAACAAGGAAAAGTCATTTTGGGCAAAAGAGTGCCGTAGTTGCTCTTCCCTTAGGAACCTAAACAAGAAAAGTATGAAGTACTTTTAAGTGAAGTATGAAATCTTCACTTAGTACCTTTGATTATGCAACGTATTATACCAAAATCAACCAAAGCAATTATGCTTTAATATGCAGTATGGTTTAATATCGACACTGTGGTTTGCAAATGATGCTTTATAACTTAGTGATGGTAAATTAAATAGAGTATGGTGAAAGAAACCATGCTTTAATATGTCATGCAGACTCCATTTTTGCCAATACATTAGTGTGTATAAAGTAGCTTGTCCTCGACTTACAACAGTTTGTTTAGTGACCATTCAAAGTTACAACAGCACTGAATAAAGTGATGTATGACCATTTTTCTCACTTACGACCGTTACAGCATCTCCATGCTCACATGATCAGAATTCAGATTCTTGGCAATTGATTCATATTTATGACATTTGCAGTGTCCTGGGGTCCTGTGATCACCTTTTAGGACCTTCTGACAAGCAAAGTCAATGGGGAACCTAGATTCACTTAGAAATTGTATTACTAATTTAACAACTGCAGTAACAACCATGTCAAAAGCTGTAAAATGGAGCAAAACTCAACAAATGTCTTACTTAGCAACAGAAATTTGGGGCTCAATTCTGGTCATATATTCTCAATTCTGGTAGTCTCGTCAAGAACTACCTGTGCATTGCAGATAAATCTAAACACTCAAGGACAGGGGTGTCAAACTGGTATCCTGCAGCCTGGATATGTCACATGCAGGCCACATTCACCCTAGCTCCAGGAAGGGAAAACATGTCACAAAACGTCATGTGATGGCAATGTGATGTCACGAGTTTGTCACCCATGCTCGAGATTTAAAGGGAAGCACTGTTTGCAAATACTAGCCATAGAACCTTTGCCCTGTCTCTGTCTGTTCCTCTCTAAACTCAGAGTTTGTCAGTGTATAAGAGTTCATGAATTGGAATAGACATGGTAACAGGTCAGCCAATGGGGACTGTTTGATGACACAGACAGTTCAGAGCCTGGGCATGGCTTAGCTTGACTGAGTTGTATATAAGAGTTGCTTTGTCCTTGCGATATTGCCTCTTTAATATATATAGTGTCTGCGTTTCTGTGCTTCAGTTCATGTGGTTCTGATTGCTTCTGCTTCTTGTCCTTGTACTTGCTACCACATTGAAAGAGCTGCATGGATATTGTATATATGCATCATGTTTTATATTATCATATATAAACAAGTTTCTTCTATAAATGAACCCTGCTGAATTATTACTTGTGTGCTGGTTGGATTGCTGCAAACTCTGACAGAGCTGCCTCAAACTGTGTGATGGATGACATATAAATTTAACACTAATAATAAATCATAAGTTATTTTCCTGAAGTTGTTTTAGTTGTAATAGTGCTTATAACCTAAAGGGGAAATAAGGAAGTTAGAAGCCAAAACAGGTAGTTTTAATTAGCCACTGTCTCATATAGTGACCATTCACAGTTACTTTGGTAATGGAAAAATAATTTTGTGACCAATCCTTGCATTTACCTTAGTAGAGGTAAACATCATAAGCATAGTTATGGTTTCATTTAGCAATCGCTTTGCTTAATGACAGAGTTGCTGGTCTCAATTGTAGACACTAAACAAGGACTACTAGTATTAGGAGGCAGTGCTGATAGTTGAAGGAAACAGTCCAGGAAGGACTGTTCTATGTGAATCATTTATATCATTTATATTCCCATCTTTCAAAGTGAACTACTGACAGTACCTATTTGCATTTCAGTCATGTGACATTCTGCTATTTATGTAAGAGCTTAAAAATCAAAATGTGGCATTCAGAGCATGTTCAAAAGAACATTAGAAGATACTTTGCTAACAACAAGTCCATAGAATTGTTTTTCAGAGATATAGCCCATCAGGACAAAGCACTTCTCTAGACTAATGCTGAATTATTTATGTTTTACAGATATAGTTACTTTGTGAGTGGCGGCATTCTTCTAGAGGAAGGACTATTTTTTTCGAATCTGTCAGTGGGTGGCAGAGGAGGCTTCTGTATCTTTGCCAAGTCTTCTGCCAGAGATCTAAAAGAGAAAGAGAGAGGATTTGGAAGTGAATTTCTTCATACTGTGTTTCTTTGGCTAATTCTGATAGTTTACTTTACAGAAAATTAAACAGTTACCTGAGCTTTGGTGTCAGAGCCTGGAAAGAAAGAAAAGCAAGAGTACATTTAAAAAAACCTGAAAAAACAAGCTAAAATATTGTAGGAATTTACTAGAATGAAGCCATCTCTTACCATTTCAGGAAAAGCTCGTTTGCCTGAATTAAGAAAAAAATGAATGAAAAGAGGGAAGAACAGTTAGTTACTCATCACTGGACTCAGACAACTAGACAGTGCTGCTAAGGTTACATTAACTTTAAAAGAAAGCTGAAGGATATTACCATGTCATTGTGAAGAAAACAAAAATCTAATGCCTTTATCTCTTATAGCAGTGGCCCCCAACCTTTTTTGTGCCACGGCCCGGTACCGGCATCACAAAATGATCCGCGGCCTGGTACCGGCATCAGCACGCATGACAAGGCAAGGCGAGCCAAGCGACCAGCCAGCCAGCCGTCCCCCGCTTCTCCCCGCCACCTTCAACTCCTCCTTTGTACCTTTGTCGATGGGCTTCGCTTCGGGACGGCTTCGGGACGGTCGCTTGGCTCGCCTTGCCTTGGGTGCTGAAAGAATCCTCGCGCCTTAGTTTCGTTCAAAGCCCCCCCTCGATGAAACTAAGGCGCGAGGATTCCTTCAGGACCCAAACGCCGCTTTCCAACCAGGAAAAGCTCACCCGGAAGCACTTTCTCGTCAAACAAGATGGCGGCGCCCAGCAAACTGGCGGCCCGGTAGGAAATGTTCCACGGACCGGTACCGGTCCGCGGCCCGGTGGTTGGGGACCCCTGTCTTATAGAACGTGTTAAAATACAGATAGTTCTCAACTTATGACCACAATTGATCTCAAAATTTATGATGGTAAGTGAGAAATTTGTTAAGTGAGTTTTGCCCCATTTTATGACTTTTTTGCCACATTTGCCACTGCCATTGTTAAATTAGGAACATAGTCATTAAGGGAATTCAGTTTCCCCATTGACTTTGCTTATCGAAAGGTCGCAAAAGGAGATCACACAATCCCCGGGAACACTGCAACCATCATAAGTATGAGTCAATTCCCAAACATCCAAATTTTGATCACGTAACCATGGGGATTCTACAATGGTCATAAATACGAATGAAACTTTTTTCAATGCTGTAACTTTGAATAGTCACTAAATGAACTGTTATAAGTCGAGGACTACCTGCACTCATGTTTTACTTAGCTGTAGAGCACTCCTATCTTGCTCTGTGGACACCTTGCATGTTGCATCCCTAACTAGCCTTAAAAAAAGAAAATCTTAAAGGAATTTCTTGTGGTAAGCAACATTTGAATGGTGGAGTGCCTTGTCTCCTGTGCTTAGGACATGAAATCAAGATAACACAGGGGTCCAGCATTGAGAATGAAACCATCAGTGTAGTTTGTTGTTTCTGCAACCCTTGACAGCCCTGTTCACACTTCATTTCTTTGTGAACGGGCTGTCACCCTGCACAATAACTCTGTAGAAATGTTTCCCATCATAATTACAGTGATAACAATGTAGGCATAAATAAATCTGCAATTTGCCCAGTCTGAGACAAATACATTATCTTAACACAAGTCATAGTTGCAAATTTGCAGTAACTTGACTTCATTTCTAAATGTAAAGAAAATTGAGATTGCAGATTGAAATATTCTCTTTCTGGAATGCCAAAGAAATCATAGTGCCCTTTAAGAAACTACTTTGCTGTTAAAGTCCATTAAATATGCCTTAAGCATGGTGGTGTTTCTTGTTCTTTCATTTGATAGATCAATCAATTAAACTCTTCCGTGTTGATAACAAAATTACAGAGTCTCATTAAAATGTTCTTGCAAAGACATAACACTTTTTATCTTCAGCTTTATACACCCGCCCTAAATTTGTTTTCTGACCTTGATCCAATTTTTATCTGGTTTGAATCATGCACTATAAAAATCTCTGATATTTCTAACAATCTTCCTGTAGACTCATCAGAATTATACCTCAGTTGAAACAAATCTCTTGCTATTGCCATTGTGTTCAATGTCCACTGTGCTCTTCTGAAGCTATACGTTTCATCTCACTCCTATTCTATTGTCTAATCATCTGCACCATATATTTATCCAGCGCCCTCTCTTTTTCAGGCAATTAACAAATCTGACCCTGAACAAAGGCCAGAATTAAAAAATGATGGTTATGAATACATCAGGGGTGGGATTCAAATTTCTTAACAACTGGTTCTGTAGGCCTGGCCTAATTTGTGGGTGTGGCTTGGTGGTCATGTGACTGGCTGGGCATGGCTTGTATGTAAATATTATAAATATTTATATAAATATTAAATTTTTTATTTAAAAAGACCAACTTTTACCCCAAATCAGGCAAAGCAGAGCAGACAGATTGAATTGCTCACAGAACAACAGATTCATTCAGAGATCTATCTTTCTGCATTCTGCTACTTGAGTCTGCACTGAAAAATACAATCTTTAGTCCTAAGGAAAGTTCAGCTCTACTTTTAGATTAGCTAGAAAGCAAGAAATCCAATGATTTCCTGCTTTCTAGCTAATCTAAATCTCCCGGCACAGCAGAACAGCTGATGGTTGGGGGGGGGGAGGTAAAATAGCAACTTAGCAGGCAAGTTTGTCAGGTAAGGAATGAGTGGGCAGGGAGGGAAGGGGCAAGGCCAGTCAGTTTGCCGGTTCTCTGAACTGCACAGAATCATAACAACTGGTTCTATAGAACTGGTCCAACTGGGTAGAATTCACCCCCAGAATACATGCTTACCAGCTCCAAGACTTTCTCTCTCAAAGGTTGGCCCAGGTCGATCCATTGGTGGTTTTTTGCTTCGATCGACTGGTGCTGGAATGAAACACAAAAAAGCACATTGGATCAGTTAGTGTACTAGTATTTCTGTGCACTATTTCCACAACTGAAAGTCATCTTACTTATTTTTAGAATTCTAATAACAACTTCCTTTGAAAAATTGGTTAAACTTAAAGAATAGCTTTAGCTGTCTGGGTGGAATAGCACAATTCTGGGTGCTATGGGTGTCCTCTTATTTCTTCATAAATCAAATAAATAAAACAAAAACTCTTTACAAAATAAAATTAATTTAAAAATTCAACATGCTATCATTTTAAAAAAATCAAATTCAAATTAGAATTGTGGAAATACTGGGAAGGCAGGAGAAATATTTTATGTTTTAATAGTTGAAATGCAAGAAAGAAAGCACACTCACGTTTAAAGAGATTTGTACTTTTGTCTCTGTAACTGTCATTATTGCTTGAAGGAGAACTGAAAGGTGTCTGCCAAAACAGATTAACATAAACAAATAAATGAATATGAGCGCATTCAACAATATGGTACCTAACTTGATTTTAATTTGCTGAAATAATTTTAAGTGCCCTCCAGAGATGCCAACAAAGTATCAGAATGAGCAAGTAATATACACTTATCTTCTACCTTCTACAATTATCTTGTATGTCTAGATGCATACTGAAGTAGGTTAAACTATAAAGAAAAATTCTTATTTAAGTTAAAATTGAGTCCTGTGGACTTCCTGTATATGCTTACTTAGGGATTTTGACAATAACATATAAAATATTTGCCTTTGGCGCAGTGGTGGTGTGCGACCAGTTTGGCCAAACCAGTAGTAAAAATCAGCCTACAATCATCTGAGAGGAAAAAGAAGAGAAAAGTGTAGGATCGTCCCTCCCATCCCTCCCTGCGCTTTTCTCTTCTTTATCCTCTCAGCTGATTGGTGCTGCAGGCCTCAACTGCTGTGGGGAAAGCTGTGCGCGTGCATTAGATGTGCATGTGTTAGATGTGCGTGCACACATGCATAATCATTGAACCAGTAGTGGAACAGGTAGGATCCCACTGCTGCTTTGGCTTCTTCCACACTTTTTTACATCCCCACCTATGCTATGGCCTAGCTAGTTTCTCATCCAAATATTAGCCTTTTATTGTTTTGTTTTTCAAGATTAACCAAAATTGGGTTTATTTATACTTTAGAATACTTTTAGCGGAGAATGCTTCAACTCTGAGATGCAGAGTATCTAAAGCATACTCAAAGCAAACAATTCAAGACACTTTGATTGAATGTTGTGAGGAAGATTATACAGACATGCATATATTGCTATACAGCATTTCCTCGTGCCACTGAAGTAGGAAGCTTTCATCCTTCAAATAAATATGAAAATAAGCTATTTGAACTTCAAAGAAACATACCCCATGGACTCTGCTTCGAGATCCTCCTGGAATGGGGCTGTGGGCAGGCCTCTGTGGGGGAACAGGAGGCTGGAGAGATGTTTTACCCCTCTCTGTTGCAGGTCTGTCTAACAAAGGCAAGAACATTTACAGAATATATTTAGCTCTTTTTGTTGTGTGAGCTAGGTTTTCTTTTTTAAAACATATTTCTACATTGCCACAATAAACATGGTTCTTAGTGGCCTCCATAGAGGAAAAATATAAAAAAAATCATCCAATATTATTATTTTTTTATATATATATATATATTTAGGGTGGCTTTTCAGAAACCATCAATAAATTCCATAATGCAGCTTGACAGAGCATGTAAAGATTTTAAAGAATAAATTTGAAAGAATTATTTTAAGGAATCAGAAAATTGTTGCTATTATTATTCAATGGGAAAAATTCTCCAAATCTCTTCTGAGACACTCTACATCTCCCCTCGCAATTATTTGAATAATGAGCTGCTTCAAATCAGATTAAAAATATTTACCTATGTAGTCTGAAATGGCTGGAATTGGTTTGTGAGGAAATATAGCATTGCGGAGAATGTCCTCATTGTTTGATGGAGGAGGTTCATAATCTGCATCATTTTCATCCTCAAACCCATCTTGATCATTGGGTGTTTCATAATCAACACCATCTCCAGTCTGATCTTCATCTGGGCTTTCATAATCATCACTTTCGTCCTGTCAGAACAGATGTGTCCTTTTGCCAAAACAATCTATCATTTTAAGATTACCTTTCAGGGTACAGAATGAATTCTATCACAAGCCACAACCAAGAGTAACATTTAATAACAAACATGTGCACATACTCCAGAAGCTAATGATTTTATTTATAGTGATTACTCTGATAAGAAAAGCTAGCAATGTAGTCCTTAATTTTCAAAATTATACTAGCTGCTGTGGCACTACATATTTTTTTTAAAAAAATATGATATTTATATACTTCTGTCTCCCCAATGACTGATTTGAAAGGCATCCTTCATTTAGCTTTTTGGGCTTTTTAAAACAAAATAATGTTCTTCAAAAAACAGGATTTATAATTTTAATTTATATGACCATTATGATGGATAACTCTATGGCTTTCATGCAGAACTCAGAATGGCTTACGAAGATTAAAAACAATATCACAATATACACATTGTGACATTTTAATAGTAGCTTCAACCTCAAACTGTTAGCAAAGTAAAAGTGTAGTGGCAGTCTTATCATGTTTGCTATAATTCAATTTCTTTCAAATATATCTATTGTGGTTATTTAAAACCAAGATTTAAGTGCACAATCTATGTCTATCTAGAGCTTCATCAATATTTACCACTGAGAAACCATCATCATTTTCAGAGCTACAGAAATGGGTAAATTTTTCTATTTATGCAGAGTAATCATCCTAAATTAATTTGTAAATTAAATTAAATTAAATTAAATTAATATACATTTTAAGTTAACCAACTTTATTTTTTGGCTAGGGGTTCTTTAAAACAAATATAACTCTTGCCTCAAATCCCAAAATATACTTACGAAGGAGGACCAGCCATCACCCTCCTCTGGTTTATATTCTGTGGAAAAACAGTAAAAATAAAATATTTCTTAATACACAGAAGAATATAAATATCAAAGTTTGGAATGGTTCTAGTTAACTGTTAATGCATAGTTAGCAGAGCTTGGTAGAGAAACCAGAACTAATAAAGCTCAGGTATATATTATCTGATAAGTCATGATAATCCATCCATAATGTTATTTGTCTCAGTTGAATATTTGAATGTACTCTACTGAAAATGATAGAATGTGAATTTTCAAGAGACCTGTTTTGACATTTCATGTACCAGGCTATGGCCATTTTTCCCATCAATGACTTACAGCATCTTTTGGTTTCACCTTGTCATTCTTAAGTCAATGTTAAGGTTTCTCTGTTACATCAGCACAATCATGATTAGATAATACTAAAGATGTTTTAAGTCACTAGCTGAGATCCTGCTTATACTGTATTGTGGACATTGTGTGATGAAAATGTATATCCGAATCAACTGAAGCAGAAATAAGACCAAAAAGAGGATCCTAAGAAATAATGAAATAATATAGCCTCAGTTAATTAAAAAGAAGAATTTCACAATTCACACAGCAGGAAGTAAATAAGAAGTATTTATTTTCTAGGATGGCAAAAATCTTTTGAGACAGTAGTTCCTGTTTTGACTTAACTCTGTTAGCACAATTATCTATGATTTGTCAGTTCAAAAATGAGTATTATTTTTATGTGTTTCCTACTTAATTATGATCATGGCACTCTTACTACATCTCTTGAGAAAACATATAAATTAAGAGCATGGCTTCAGAAGAACTCCCTATCTTGCATTAAAAAACAAAAACAGACCATACTATCTCCAACTCAATTGCATTGCCAGGAACAAAGTTCCAGAAGGAAGTGTCACTTGAGTGAATGGGTTAGTGTTAATGAAGTGGAGAACACAATTGTATGTATCAGGCTATATAGCCTGCACCCCATCATTAGTCTGTTCTCGTTGGGTGTGAGTGGGAGACAAAAACAAAGATTGAAATGCTTATTTGTTTATTGTCTGTACATGGGACACAGAGAGTGCCATCTTGTCTTTTACCTCAGGCAGGAAAATGTCTTGCTTTGTTTGTAAGCTGTACTTCGATCTCCTGATGTTCTTGCCTCCCATCTTGTTAGAATGTTTTAGTTAATCCTCAAATATTCTTTAAAATATTATACATCCACTTTTTTATTTTGGCAGAGAAAATACAGGCAAAAAAATTCCTATTTTTTACCCTCCAAATTTCCAGTGAAAATCCATATCCTGCCTCTGTTATGTCTGTTCTGCATCACCACTGAATAGTATTGTCTTGACTTATGAACGTCTTATGACTGTACGGTACAGGCATGGTTATTTTTTTCTCTTCTGTTTTACTGCTCTTCCTTTCAGCATGGTATCAGCCAGTCAGGAAGATAATCATGAATCATGATAATCACTGAGGCAGGAATATGGTTAGTCTCTCATCAGGATTATGCTTGGCTTTTCTACATCTTGAGATGTTTGAAGATGTTTGAGATATGTGAAACACACAGGAAATCCCCAGAAAGACCCAGATAGGAAAAAGACAAATCCTGCTCAGTGTGTAACTTTTAAGGAGAACTAAAATTAATTAGGCAACTATTTCCATTACTGTCCCAGGACTGGGGAAAACAATTGAAATGGATTGATATAGGGGAAATGACAAATAAGTCATGAAAATCCAGTTTACTGTCCTTCATCATTTTCTGGACACACAATGAGGAAAAATAGAACTATTGCATCTTCAATTAACATACATTTCAGAATATTATTAAAGTAGAGAAGGGCTAAAGAGATTCCCCTCTCTCTTTAAATAAAATAATGGATGTCTGTTCTGTTCTCATATATCTAGCTGGAATCCTGGAGAGCAGTTGTCGGCATAAATAGAAAGGTGATGAGTTCAGAGGAACTTGTTGAACAAAATACTAATGAAAAGGGTAAACACTGAGAGAAAGGCTTAAAGCTACTTAACAGGAAGGGAATATGTAATATTTCTCCCCAGTTCAGAGACTAACTTCTTATCATATTACCTATTGTACATCTAATTTGCAAAGCATAACAGATTTTAAACAGCTTGATGCTATTGTTGAATTATATTCTAATTTTATGTTCTTACTGATATAGCTAAACATGACTTAAAATTGTCTCACTGGTTTAGAGGGAGGAATTTTAGAGCAGAATCATGTGATTAAGGGAGAAAGTTGACACTAAGTGAAAACAGAGCCTATGATTAATTAGTATCGAAACAATATATGATACTAAGCCTCTTAGATAGTTTTGTTTTGATTCTGGGTAACTATAGTTTCAAAAGATCAAATAACAAATGCAGCACTATGTTGTGACTTCCACCCCTTCTGAATGTGTACTGTGGCATCACATTCAAGTATGAAAGGAGTAGAGTTTGCATTGCAATGATGCAATGCTGTTTTCATCTTTTTTGAATGAAAGCCTTCAATCCTGGGCCTGCCAATATAAATGAATACAAGAGAGTCTGAACCATGAGCAAGAGGCAAGTTTTGTAAACAGTCCTGCTTTATTTATCTGTTCAATTTGTGTGGCTTTGGTGGAAGCCCAAACTATGAATGGGTTTACAATTACAAAACAGGAATCCAGTTCTTTCTGTTAGTATGGCATCAAACGAGAAGTAGGAAAAATGTTTCTACACTTGTGCTAAATTTTATTTAATGCTTCCGCTCTTCAATTTTAATTGTTTTAAAAGCCATTGTTATACACTATATCAAACTGTTGGCTCCAAGGTAAATTGATTTCATTTATTTCTCTTAGAAATAATTTAAATTAAACATCATTTTTAACATTTCGCATTGATTTCTGTAACATTGAAGTGTAACGAACATAGCCCAAAGCCACACCATTGAGTAGGAATATTTTTTAAAAAATGGTTACCAGCATGAAGTCTGAATATTGGTGCACAGTGAATAGGCAAACAAATATTTTTACCTGTATGTTCAGGAGATTTCTGTGTTCTGTAAAAATAAAAGAGGAAATAAGCAAATTAGTGTTTTAGGTGATGACAATGATAAGAAACTTGGGTTATGTGTGGTAGAATCTCCAGCTAAACTGCAGGGTGTAGGCATTCCTGAAGCCTTGTCTGGACATTCCCAAGGGAATGCGCTCAATCTGATGACAATATGGTTATTGCCTAACAATAAAGTTTCTGCTTGAGACAATTCATGAGCAGTTCTGTTTGCTTGTGCCTGACAGGTAAATTCAAATGTCCTGATTGCTTACCATTTGTGGAGGACATGAATATGTGACATTGTCTCCAGTCCAGCCCTGGCCAAAGGGCAGTTCCATCTCTCTTTCCTTACATCAAAAATGGTACTTTTTCCAGCTTTTGCCAGCACAACCCATTCTAAACAATCCTAGATAGTGTGTGCCTTTGCAGATACATCTTCTCACATCCAGTCAGCTGTACAAGTTTTGCTATGTGCAGATATATTGTTCAAATATTTCTGCAGTTTCTGTCTCTTCTCAGACTAAGTATTCAGATGCTTTTAAGAAAACACTGTCACAAGCTGAGCTTTTTTAAAAGTTTTTTTTGCTCCCTTCTTAGTACAAACCGTTGGAGTCAGCTGTGAAGTTAATGAGACTAAAAGCCTGAGGCACTGAAATTAATGACACTTCTTCTCAACACTAGAGTCAGAATGGAGTTGCTGAAAATGGAGGGCCATATTATTTCTGCCTTAAGTTCTTTGCCCTTGAAAGAAGATCTACTAATTAGCAATAAAATATATGACATAACACTACTAGATTGAGAAACTCCCTAACACTTCATTTCACTCCTTGGGTGCTGTTTGCAGAGACCAAAAATACTCAGAAGCATTCTGAGTGTTGCATTACATTTTGCTAAGAAGCACATGTCACTGACTTTGAATGCCTACTTCCTGCCTCAGTAGGAAAAAGAATCTAAGCCCTTGTGGTAAAATAAATTCACAGATTAAAATAGTTCATAAGTAAGCCTTCTCAATTACAACTACATAGTGTGAGACCTGCCCGGGTCAGATTCCTTAAGAAAGAAAGACCCTCAAATCTACTTGGTTGAAGTGAAAGTTACTGACTGCAGTAAAGTTGCTGACTTCAGTTAAAGTTGCTGACTTCAATTTTACTGAAAGTTGCTGACTGCAGTAAAGTTTAGCTAGAACTAAGGCTCCCATGCAAAAGATTTTGTATTTCCCCCCCTCAATCCAGCCCTTCCCCTTTACCAGTTTGGCCAATGAAGAGCTTAATCGGTGTTGTGAGAATCACTTGGATGTTAGGAGCAATTCACATTCCATTCCCAGGCCGCTCAGGCATTGTGGCCTTGAAGATTGGCACAAACTGGTTTTGTGCATCTCTGATCTTCCTCACTATGTCAGTTCCCCCTCCCTACTCCTCACCATTCCCCAATACATGTTTATTGCCCATTTGTCCACCCCCACACCTCCAGCTTTTGATGGCAAGATTCCAGCTAGGCACCAGGCCAAAATGGTAGAAATTAGATTGGAAAGCAAGGTTCTCCCTAATGAGGATGAAGAAGGTATCACGTTTCTGTTTTTTGGAGCTGGTTTTTGAATCTGCTGATGAATCTGTCAGTGAATCTGAAAATATTAAAGCCTTTCAGAGAGACTTTCAGATTAACTTATTCAGGATGCTAACCAAGAATGAAACTCCTGGTAATTTCTCTCTATAAGCAATAGTTGTACAACTGAAGTGGGTGACTAAATCCAGCATCTATTCAAGATAATGTAAGTGTCAAGTCACACACACATTAACATAATAATTCCTGCTGGTGTTTAATAAAATGAGTTCTGTTGCAATATGTTAATGCCACTCATATTGAGTTTAAAAATTAAATCTCTTGATCCATGCTGGTTTTGGGCTTTCTTGGATGTGGTTTGGCAATTAATACTGTATCAAGCGGACACAGCTGAAAGCAGTTCCATTCATCCTAACAGCTGGATTTGCATCCTCTTCTGCCCTCTAATGGCAGCAAGTAACTGGAAAGTTTTTATTTACTATGGCTACAACAGAAATACACTAAACTCTTCCTACCTTTTTGGAAAGATGCTTCTTTTTTCTTCATGTCGGTTTATTTCCTGACTTAGTTTGCTCAGAATGCTGAGATGAGAAAAGAAACAAAGAACTATTAATAAAACAATCATTATATTAAACTGGATGTAGTATGTTAAATTTGGTTTAACATACTATATTCAGTATTGTTTTAAATGGGAGAAAGTTCATTGTGCTCAACCTCAGCTGGATTTATTCCATTGTTTTTAAATACAATAAACACAAGTTCCATGTAATCAAAGAACTTTTAGTGGTATTTATGTTGGAGTACAAAATAATGTATTGATAGCATTAGAGGCAAGAATTGATTTCACAAGAGAAGAGGTTATAGTCTTTCTTTGAAGACTAATGCAAATTAAAATATAGGTACTCTTTGCTTAGCAACTGCCTTATTCAATGACCATTCCGAGTTATGATGTTGCTGAAAAATAACTTTACCACCAATGCCCACATTCATGATCCTTGCAGCCTACTTCAATCATATGATTCCCGTAAGTCAGTACACATTGTCCTTTATTAGACTTTTTTCCCCCTTTTTTCATTCTTGCAGAGAGAACAAATTGAAGAGGAAGGGATTACAAGAGAGTAAACAGGCACATATATACATCAAAAGCAATGTGGTGGAACTTATGCTTATATATAACAGTCGGGTATTTCATTGTATATAATATATTACATGCCTAATGAGTTCAGTGTGTCTATTAGGATATAACTATGATATAATAGGGTAGGACCAAAAGGAGTTGTGAAGGAACTAACAGGCAGAGTCCTTTTTCCCATGAGTAATTGCTATAAGATGCCGCTAATACATTACATAATACAAATATTAGCAGGGAACAGTGGTATTTATCCAATATAAACTGTTTATACATTTAAATGTTTCAACTATGATGAATTTAGATAAGTTAAACCTTAAGGCAAAAAACATTTATGTCAGCATTAATATGGGTTCTAAAATGTTAATAAGGATGCTCAAATAATACACCTAAGCTGAGTGTTGATGTACAACTGCAAAATGAATGAAACAATTTAAAATATTAAAAAAAGATTTATAACTGAGAGTTTAATACTTAATACTAAAGTTTTCACTGTGTGTTTGTGTGTGTGTGTGTGTATAACATATAGTATGTGTGTGTGTGTATATATGTGTGTGTGTGTGTGTGTGTGTGTGTCTGTATAACATATCCCTCTGTTAATGCAATCCTAAATTGCATTAACAGAGGGATACAATCAAGATCAAGTGAGGTACTAATATCACTCTATAAAGCCTTAGTAAGACCACACCTAGAGTTTGGCCACCACATTATAAAAAAGATGTTGGGACTCTAGAAAAGTACAGAGAAGAGCAACCAGGATGATTAAGGGACTGGAGACTAAGTCATATGAAGAACGGTTACAGGAACTGGGCTTGGCTAGTCTAGTGAAGAGAAGGACCAGGGGAGACATGATAGCAGACTTCCAATATTTGAGGGGCTGCCACAGAGAGGAAGGAGTCAAGCTATTTTCTAAAGCACCTGTAGGCCAGACAAGGAATAATGGATGGAAACTGAACAAGGAGAGATTTAACCTGGAAACAAGGAGAAACTTTCTGACAGTGAGAACAATCTACCAATGGAAGAGCTTGCCCTCAGAAGTTGTGGGAGCATCATCACTTGAAACTTTCAAGAAGAGATTGGACTGCCATTTGTCAGAAATGGTGTAGGGTCTCCCACTTGGGCGGGGGGGTTGGACTAGATGACCTAGAAGGTCCCTTCCAACTTTGATTATGTTATCTGTTAGTAAGAATCTATATTTTTATGCCAATATGGAAAAGTAGATAATTTTTCATTTGTTGATTTCCCCTTCTTTTTACTACAAGCAACATTCAGTATTTACAAAAACATTTAGACTCCTTTAGAAAGCTTATTGTATGTGTTTGTATTTGCTGCATAATGTATGAAATCCATTATTGCCTGAATTTGGTTAAACTACTCTTACAAATTTTTGCGGTTTAGTTATGCCATTGCTGCATGTTCTCCTAGTTTAAATTCACAGATAAAATGTCTGTTGTATCTTTCTTCAATATCCAACTAAGTTCATTCTCACAGCTGTACATGTATATCTCAATATTAGATATTAAATTTGAAATGAAATCATATTTTAACTAGATATTTCAGAATGCTTTAACAGGAAACATATTACTGAGATAACAATTTTTGTTTCCTTGCAACTTGTTTTTGGATTTTAACTTTTTGACTCCTTGTAGACATACTTGTGCTTTGTTTTCCCCAGGAAGGTATTTGGATTAGAAGTTTTTAACTGTCACTGCCCAACAATATCCTGCAAAATCTAGCCTCATAAATGTCCGTGAATCATATTTGATGCAATAATTTTCCAAAGGGCTCGCTGTTGATTTTTCTTTGAAAAATTAACCAGGTTTCTGGGGAGGATTGCAAACTAATATTTATTTTTGGATATGATCTTGGCTTGTAAAGAGAGTAACAAGCAAGGATCTATAGTTGGAATTAGATGGTAAGTTTTCAATCTTCAGTAAATTAAATGTTGTCAAATAAAAAGAGGGAAAGGTAGCCACAGTTTAAAGGTCAACCTTCTACCTTCTCAATAACTCACTCTTATATTATATCTACTGTATATGTGAAACTGAGCTTTTAGAAGTTTCTTTTCCTGTCCATTAAACTAATTACTATTTATATTACTATACTGTAATATACTATACTGTCACCTTAAAAAAAAAACCTCTCAGATTTTGAGTTAATGTTATTTTTGCATAGGAAGAAGGTTAGTCAAAATACATGCATTAAGTAATCTTTTAAATTAAATTAAAATTATTTTTATAAAGAAGGAACTGGTAAGACTAAATTTCTCTTTCAGTGTTTTCTTTTTCTTTTAGCTTATTGATGGTTTATAAAGTGGTCATAAATGCAGAACTATAGAAGTGCAATTGAATCGTGACAGGTCAAGAGATTATTGTTTATAAGCTTGTGAATTCTTAAGGTTCCTCTTTCTGATATGTTTATTTTTAGAAGCCTGATGATGGCAGATGAGATTCTGCCGAAACATTGCTACAACTTTAAAAGCACAACTATAATGACGTGGGAAAATACCCGAACAAAGCTGAATACCATATATATACATATACATATACATATACATATACATATACATATACATATACATATACATATACATATACATACATACATACATACATACATACATACATACATACATACATATATATATATATATATATATATATATATATATATATATATATATATCTTTGGTTATTCGGGTTTTCTCCCGCGTAAGATTGGAAGTTTCTAGGCAACGTTTCGATGAAGTCTCATTCATCATCTTCAGGCTTCTGTCTTCAGCTCTGTGCTTCTCAGAGTGATGTGAGCTTGCAGCTGCTTCTTCCTTTTAACTGCTAGTGGGGGTGTGACTTGATTGGTTGGGGACCCAACCAGAAAAAAGACCAGAAAGCATGAACAGAAGAGATGATTCCACCAGGCTGTCAATCATTTGGAAGCCTGCACTCACAAACAAAAAAATCTCCACACCACAAGCCAGGCAAACACCTGGGCACAAACAGATCCCCCCTGATACCTCCAGCTCAAACACACCCCAACCAGGCACCCAGATGAAACCCAGCTTCCTAACTAATGATAGCCGTCCATTTACCCGAAGCCAAGCTGCACTAAAGGCCTCCATTAAAGTAACACAATGCTGCCAGCCAATCAAGATACAAAAAGAGCCAAAAAACAGACAGAAGATATCAGAGACACCCATCAAGCAGAACACAGCAAACTCCGAGACCAATAAACACAGACCAAGACTCCCAACCAATCAGGATGAAGAAAAAACCATTCTGGCACAGCAATAGGCTGCCCCAAATTTAAATCTGAAACCACTGTAAAAGTCTGACCCACAGACGGACACAATACAGAAGCCTGATGATGGCAGATGAGATTCTGCTGAAAGCGTTGCTACAACTTTAAAAGAACTACAATGACGTGGGAAAATACCCGAACCAAGCCGAACACCATACATGTAAGTACCCGCGAAAACTTAAGAAAATATATATATATATATATGGCATTCAGCTTTGTTCGGGTATTTTCCCACGTCATTGTAGTTGTGTTTAAAGTTGTAGCAGCGTTCAGATCTCATCTGCCATCATCAGGCTTCTGTATAGTGTTCATCTATACAGAAGCCTGATGATGGCAGATGAGATTCTGCCGAAACGTTGCTACAATGAGAGCACAGGAAAAGACCCGAACACAATAAGACCTGTATACCTGTACCCATGAAAATCTACGATATATATATATATCGTATATATATATATATATATGACACACACACACACACACACACACATCATTGACACACACACATGTACATACCTACACCCATAAAATTAAATTATACAGTGTGTGTGTGTGTGTGTGTGTGTGTGTGTGTGTGTCACACACACACGGGGAAGGATACTTCAGGGGAAGGATACTGCAAAATCTCCATTCCCTCCCACTCCTGGAGGAAGGTTACTACAAAATCCCATTTCCTCCCCACCCCACTAACCTGCTTTCCAGGTCTGTTCTCCTGTGCAGGGCAACAAAAGAAGACCCAGACAATCAGCTGGAACTCAGGAGGCAGAAAATAGATGGGGGTGGGGCCAATCACAGGTGGTATATGCCGGTTCTCCAAACTACTCAAAATTTCCGCTACTGGTTCTCCAGAACTGGTTAGAACCTGCTGTATACCACCTCTGGGGTATGTGTGTATAGCATGTGTATATATGTGTTATATTATGTGGCCGTTCAGTGCCACTTCCCTCTCTAAGCTTCTTTTGAGGTTGGACTCCAGAAAATAGATTTGTCCATGTTAATGTAAAAATAGCTCGAGTTGAGTGATTTGAATCTGGGCTAATGAAGTCCTCCAGACTTAAAGTTGCCAAGGTTGGAGACCCCTAATCTAAACGATTGCATAATTCAGTCTTGGTGAGTAAACACAGTTGCCCATACCACACATCCAACATTTTTTTTCAATCATATAAATCAACAAAAAGAACTCAACATCCAAGGATTCAAATTATTTTAGGCTGATACCACATATAACACAACCAATTGTGGAATTTTCAGTTGGGGAAAGAAGCAATCCTGTTCAAAATGCAGAGAAAAAAAGTAATACAAATGCAGCATAGCAATGCAAATTAAAAACAGCCAAAGGGTTTTATACTGAGGCTTGGCATTGATTGATTGATTCATTCATTCATTCATTCATTCATTCATTCACATCTCACCTTTATTTTACATATGTATACTTTTCAATATCTCTATAAATAATTTATGCAAAGGGATAGAATGGAAACTCATCAAATATGCAGGTAACACCAATCTGAGGGGAATAGTCAACACTTTAGAATGAGGATCTTCAAACTTGGCAAGTTTAAGACTTCTGGACGTCAACTCCCACAATTCCTCCTCCAGTCATGTTAGCTCAGGAATTCTGGGAGTTGAAGTCCAGAAGTCTTAAACTTGCCAAGTTTGAAGACCCCTTCTTTAGAACATAGGGTCAAGATCCAGAAGGATCTTAACAGACTTGATCATTGGGCGCTATGCAACAAAATGCAATTCAGTAATGAGAAATTAAGTTTTACACATAGCCAAAAAAAAAAAAGGCACAGGTATAGAACTGGTAATTCAATACCTGGCTTAACAGCAGTAACTGTGACACGATCTAGAAGTCCCAGTGCACAATCACTTAAGCATGGGTCAGCAGTGTGCTACAGCTGCCAGAGGTATTTCTCAAGAAAAGTACTCCATTCCTCCACTCACAGTAGAATTCCCTATGCCTCCAGGCTCAAAATTTTGGACCTGGACAATCTGGAACTGCGCCGCCTGTGGTTGTTCTGACCAAGGCTTCCTGGGTCAGTAACAATCACACGCTGTTCTCAAAACCCTTTTTTTATTATTTCAATAGCTGTGAATTATATGCATTCACAGCCTGTAATGAGTCCCAAACAGTTTATGAATAGTCCAACAGAAGTCTGCCACAGTCTTTTGGAATGAGGCTGATAAGCACCCACTTTTATTTCCCTTGAAATGCTGCCAATGACTAAATTGCCAATTAGCTGTACAAGGCCAAACAGAGCACAAAGTCAACACAGAGCTTCAGATTTTAAACGGACCAGAACAAACAAAGTTGCTTCCTGCAAAGGCTCATGTCCCTTTGCTTCTCCTTTATATCTTATGGGAGGGGCCAATCATCTCCAAGCCTTACTCCCAAGTTGCCTCTTTTGTCTTAACTGTTCTTGCCTTCTGGCAGTTCTGTGCAAGCACTCACTGGGAACAGGCTCCCCCTGTTCCTCTGCCTTGCTGATGTCAGATTCTGGAGGCTCCGGAGTCTGCACATAACTCTCAGATGGCCCTGGCCCCATCTCTATGTCGGATGGAGATCCCTTTTCCGAGCACTCCCCAGATTCCAGAACTGGCCCATGTTCCTCCCCACTGTCTGACTTTGCTGCCAGCTCTGCAGGCCGCCGGCGGACCACAACAGTGGTCCAATCTAAGCATAGTTCACAAAATTGCCTGCTATAATTTCTCATCTATCAATGACTTCTTCAGCTTCAATCACAATAATACACAGGCAAACAATCAATACCAGCTCCTTGCCAAAACTATGGTCACAAGCCATGGTTATCCCCATCTTCAAAAAGGGAGACCCCAGTTGAAAATTACAAACCAATATCTTTATGCTACATTACCTGTAAAGTCATGGAATCAATTATTAACCAATCCATCATCCTCCACTTAGAAACAAACAACCTACTCTCTAATAAACAATTTGGTTTTAGGAAAAAACTATCATGTAATCTGCAACTCTTACACTGCAAAAACATATGGACTACACAACTCGATCAGGGCAAAGCAATAGATGCAATCTACATAGATTTCTTTAAAGCCTTTGATGCAGTGGTACACGACAAACTACTCCTAAAACTAAAATCTTATGGTATCTCTGGACACCTGCATAACTGGATCGAAGCATTCCTGTCAAACAGACAACAAATGGTCGAAATTGGGAGCGTTCTATCAAATTCTGTACCTGTCAACAGTGGTGTCCCTCAAGGCAGTGTTCTAGAATCAACTCTTTTCATACTCTACATAAATGACCTCTGTGATCATATCAAGAGCAACTGCGTTCTCTTCACTGATGATGTAAAGTTATTCAACACCACAGACAATACTGCTACCCTTCAAAAAGACCTTGACTATGTATCAGAATGGTCAAACAAATGACAACTTCAAATCTCAACAAATAAATGCTCTGTCCTACATATTGCCAAATAAATCAGAAAATAAAATACAGGCTGAATAGTCAAGACCTTGTTGATGATCCAAACTCTGTCAAGGATCTTGGAGTACTCATCTCAAATGACCTAAGTGCTAGAGCCCACTGTAACTACATAGCCAAAAAGGCGTTAAGAGTTGTTAACCTAATCTTACATTGCTTTTTCTCTGGTAATATCACACTAATAACTAGAGCATACAAAACATTTGCTAGACCAATACTCAAATACAGCTCATCAGTCTGGAACCCACATTACATATCTGATATTAACACAGTTGAGAAAGTCCAGAAATATTTCACAAGAAGAGTTCTACACTCCTCTACTCATTGCAGAATATCTTATGCCACCAGACTCAAAATTCTAGACCTAGAAAACCTACAACTACGCCGCCTTCGGTCTGATCTAAGTATAGTATATAAAATCATACATTGCAATGTCCTACCTGTCAATGAATACTTCAGCTTCAACCACAACAACACTAGAGGAAACAATAGATACAAACTCAAGGTTAATCGCACCAAACTTGATTGCAGGAAATACGACTTCAGCAACAGAGTGGTCAATGTCTGGAATACTCTACCTGACTCTGTGGTTTCTTCCCCAAACTCCAAAAACTTTAACCTTAGACTGTCTACTATTGACCTCACACCAATGTGCCTACCGTCCCTGACCTATTTTATATATATATTTATTTTTCTTATATGTATCCATGTATTCATAACTATGTCTTTACTTATACCTATTATCTTGTAAGCAATTGACAAATACAAATAAATAAATAAATAAATAAATAAATAAATAAATAAATAAATAAATAAATAAATAAATAAATAAATAAATAAATAAATAAATAAATAAATCAATCTCAAGGTGAACTGCTCCAAACTTGATTGCAGAAAATACGACTTCAGCAACAGAGTGGTCAATGCCTGGAACACCTTGCCAGACTCCATTATTCAGCCTCAAACTCTCAGAGCTTCAACCTTAAACTTTCTACCGTGGCCCTTACCCCATTCTTAAGAGGTCCTTAAAGAGGGCGTGCATAAGCGCACCAGTGTGCCTACCATCCCGGTCTTACTGTCCCCATTTATTTGTATTTACTTCCTTTGTTCCTGTTTGTGTTCATACTTATACTTGTTATCGTGTACATGTTTGACAAACAAACAAACTAACAAACAAAGAAACAAATAGGCCCATGCAGTCCTAGGCTACATCAACAGAATCAGGATATCAAGATCATACAAAGTGTTTGTATCCCTTTATACTGCTTAGGTAAGACACATTTGAAATACTTTGTTCAGTTTTGGTCACATGATGGGGATCCTGTGATCATACCAGTAGTAGAAATGGCCCAGAAAGATGGCAATGGAAAACAGTCTCTTACTAGCAATAAGAAAAGGCTGATTAACTTTGAGGCTAGATGACTCACAAACATACAAGCCACAAAAGAGCAGAGGGAGAGAGGGAATTAAAACAAAAACCTATACACCCACAGCATCCTGTTACATGTTCTTACCAGATTGGCAATCTTGCTCTTTTCTGCTCTTACCTGAGAGAAAGCCACCATCTAACAGCGTATCAAACAAAAGTCAGGTAATGTAGAATTCACATTATTGGGCCTTCACCCGATCAGCAAGACAATGTGGTTATGCAAAAGAAAACCTGTGTTGTTTCTACTTGCATTTCCTGCCTTGCAAAAGTCACCTGGCCTCACTGAGGCTTTTTAAAAAGCCAAAAGGTTTTTCAGATTGGTGAGACTGATGAGAAGTAATAACTTTAGAAAGTTGCCTCTATTAGGGTTACAAGAATCCAGACATGTGGGAAATCCAAATCAAGGGTTTATATCAGAAGAATGACAAAGGAGGGATGTGACTTTGATTTTCCTGGAAAAAAACTGAAAATCAGCCAAGGAAAGTATTTTCCAGTGAGAGAGAAACAACGTAATCTCTCGTCTAGCAAGATCAATAGTGGCCATGTTCTTTTCCCACTACCTTCCCATCCCTTTTCTCTTATATCTGTCATTTCATTTCTCAACATCACTACTGTCCTGAAGGGGAAAATCTAGAAGATTTATAACATAATAGCTTATATCATGCCCAGTTGCTATGTGTTTTTACAGTATGTTGTTTTATATTACTGTGTTTTATGTTTTTATTTGTTTTATTGTAAGCCATCTAGTGTCATATAAAAGTAAGGTGGGTGACTATGTAAATCAAGTAATTAAACACCCCCACACACACACACAATAAAAAGTAAATGATAAGAGATCCCCCCCCCCACAAATAGGGCATATTTCATAAATCACTATCGATCAAGATAGACTTGATAGTACCACAGCAATGGTTGGATGGTATTGTAAATTGATATAAATCCCTAGTGAGGAAGCTGCCAGAATCAACCACTTGCTGAATCCAAGAAGAAGTTATCTGAATTTTTGGAGTGGCTGGATAGGTTTCAGTGGTCTAATGAAAGACCCCACAATGCTTTTTGAACAGTTCAGTAGCTTTTTCTCAGAACTTTAATACTCAAACTTGAAAACTGCACATAGAATATGATTCATCACCAATGCTAATTACAAGTATGATCTGGCAAAATTTTAGAATCAGCAGATTTAAAATAGAGACAATTCACTTAACATTCTAAAGTTAAAACACACAAAAACAGAAACGTTCAATGGAGAAGTTTTTCCCCCTTCGTCCAGTTCCTCTATTCTCTACTTCCTTTCTTTGTATGTCTGCAGATCTTGATATGGAGGAAAGAGTGAGGATAAGGAAACAAAGTCTTAAGTGTTTATATCCTAACTATGCTATCGCAATACTGCTATAAGGCAAGTTGGCACAAAAATTAATTAAACAGACATTATAAAAACAGGTAAAAAGATAAAAAGCCATAGTAATAAACATCATAAAAAAAACCAAAGTATTAAAGAGAGGATTATAAATGACCTTCTCAGCCATGGAGCCATTAAGACAAATCTCTGATTCCTGGGAGCCCCAGACCTAGCAGCATAATCAGTGTTTTGAAAAATCAAAAGTGATGGAACCAGTCTAATTTCAGAGGAAAGATATTCTGTAGGGCAAGGACCTACAAAGAACATACATCTTCTGGGACCAACCAAATTTAGGTTCACTATCTAATGGTACCCATAGTATGCCTTCTTTGTGAGATCTAATGGGGCAGGCTGATGTCACCTGGCTTCCTTAGGGACATAAATTTCAGATTCTACCTCGTGGATTAGTAACTACTCAGTTCCTAACTCTCCTTGCTTCTGGACCTTGCAATTATTTGTTTTCCTGCCCTCCAGATAGCCTGACTTTGGAACTTCATTTCCTAAGACAAGCTGGGAGAAACATTTATCTAGTAGCTGCCATCTGTCCAGCGATTCAGCAGTTTCCCAGTAGAGAAACCAAGACATCCTAAGTCAATTCTGATAATATACTCACTTGGTCTTGAGTACTAAGTAGGAACAGTGATTAATACTTGGACAGGAGATCATAGAGAACTTCAGGATTGGAGGCAAACCCTGAAGTTTAAAAAGAAACCTACTGTTGCAAGAAAACTACAAGGGTGTGTCTAAAAAGACAAGAGCGGTTGAGCTAAATTTAATGAAGACTCAACTCCAAGACATTTCATGGGTGCTAGGCTTTTCAAGGCCACTTGAAGCATGAACTTTGCTCTTCTGAGTAGTTTCCTTATAGCAAATTGTATTTTTTAAAACTTAAATACACTTTTAGTTTCTGCTATTTTGATTGAAAAAAGAATGGCTTATAATATGTTTGTATATATACCAATCAGCCTTAAAATTGATAATCAAGATACTGAAATAAAGCATTTGCCTTTAGAATCATGTAAAACGTAGGGAATCAGCATTTTTTTAAAAAAAGTCACCGATCAGCATTTGGTAGACTCATGATAAAGACCTTGAAAAAGATATTCAGGGGCTGAGGTGTGTTTCTACCTACAAAGTTCAGAATCATGCAAACAATACTTTCCCTGTGAAATTCTATGGAATTAAAAATTAGAGTTTGAAACAGTAAAATAGACAGAATTCTGATTTGTTTTGAACTTTGTTGTTGAACAAAACTCCTGAAACCAAACAAATTTATATTTGTATTTACATATTTATATTTACACACACACACACACACACACACACATATATATATATATATATATATATATATATATATATATATATATATATATATATATATATATATATATATATATATATATATATATATTTTTATGAGGTTCTCGAGGGTATTTGTATGTGGATCTTTGGTTATTCGGGTTTTCTCCCGCGTAAGATTCAAAGTATCTAGGCAACGTTTCGGCGAGGTCCCACTCGCCATCTTCAGGCTGGTGCTTTCGGCTTAGTGCCAGTGCAAGCAGTGTGTGACCGGAGCTGCCATCTCTCTATATATACAAGTGGTGGGGGATGGTGTGCTGGGCTGGTTGGCTGTGCTGCAGCCTCTTGATTGGTTGATGGAGTTGATGTTGGTATAATGGGCTGTGTAATGGCCTTTTGTTGTAGAGATATCCTGGATCTTGTGCTGTCATCTCCTGGGTCGTTAGCCTCTTGTGTTTTAACGGCTTGGGTAATGGGTTGTGTGATGGGCTTGTGAGTTCTTTTGTTGTGGTATCCTGGGTCTTGCGTTGTAATCTCCTGGGTCATTTGTGTTTTGATCTCTTTTCCATTAGCCTCCTGTGTAGTAACAGCTTGGGTAATGGGTTGTGTGATGACCTTGTGAGATTTATTGCTGTGGTATCCTTGGTCTTGTGCTGTGATATCCTGGGTCATTTGCTGTGTTGTGACTTCTTGAGTTCTTGAGGTGTAATTTCTTGAGTTTTCTGATGTGATGTCCTGAGCGGGTGGCTGTGATGTAGCATTTTGGGTTTTTAATATGGCTTTGAGTTTGGGGTCTGGGTCTGTGTTCGTTTGGCTTGAGTTCGTGGTCGTGCCACATCTTCATGGTGGGGTCAGTTCGCTTCATGTATGGTTCAGAGGAGTTTGAAGTGGGTAGTGATGCAGCTGCAGTGCGGCTTCTGGTCTGTGGTCGTGTCTCATCTTCTGTGTGGGTGTGAGTCTGATTTTTACGTGGAAGTGTGGTGGTGGCATCTTGTGTGGCCCTCATGGGTGTGGGTCTGGTGTCATTTATCATGTTGGGTACTCGTCTGTTCATGAGGGCGGGTTTCCAAATGGCTGGTAAGCGGGAGGTGTCATCTCTTTTATTCATGCTGTGTGGGCGTTTTCTATCTCTATGGCTTCTCTGATTATTCTGCTGCTGTGGTGTTCAGTTTTGGCGATAGTTCTGGTATTTTTAAAGTCAATCTCATGTCCTGTGGCTTTGAGGTGTTGGACCAGGAAGAGGTTGGTTCTTCTTTTTGATTGAGTTCTTATGTTCTTCAACGCGTGCACTTATTCTTCTGTTAGTTTGTCCAATGTATGTGGTGAGGCAGGCAGTGCAGGGGATTTCATATACTCCTTGGTTTTCTAACTCGATTTTGTCTTTAGGGCTTCTTAGGATGGTGGATATTTTTCTGTTTGTGCAGAATGCTGTTTTAATGTTGTGTTTTTGGAGGATCTTGCTGATTTTGTCTGTAGTGCCTTTTATATATGGGAGGAGGGCTTTGCCGTTCTCTTGTTCTCTGTCTTGGATTTTGGTTGGGGTTTCTTTTTGGATTAGGTGGGTGATCTTCTTTCTTTGAAATCCATTGGCTGTTAGTACGTTGGTGAGAGTGTTTAGTTCGGTTTTTTAGGTGTTGTTCATCAGCTAAGCATTTTGTTCTGGAGATGAGTGTCTCAGCTACGGAATTGATCTGTGCTGGGTGGTGGTGTGAGAGTGCGTGTAGATAGCGGTTTGTATGTGTTTTCTTTTGGTAGATGGTGTGTCCTAGGGAGCCATTGGGTTTTTTGTATACCAAGACATCTAGGAAGGGAGTTGATTGTTAGCTTCTGTTTCCATGGTGAATTGTATTTTGGGGTGTAGGCTGTTGAGGTGTGTGAGGAAGTTGTTCAGTTTTTCTTTCCCGTGTGGCCAGATTATGAAGGTGTCATCTACGTATCTGAGCCAGAGTTTGGGTTTGTGATCATATTTTTCTAGAGCTTGTGTTTCAAAGTGTTCCATGTAGAGGTTTGCGATGACAGGTGAGAGGGTGATCCCATGGGTGCTCCTTCTATTTGTTTGTATTTTTGTCCATTGTAGGTGAAGTATGTATTGGATAGACAGTGGTTGGTCAGATCTAGGATGTGCTTGGGGGTTGTATTTGTTTTGGATGGCTGTCAAGGCTTCTTTTATTGGCACTTGGGTGAAGAGGGATATGACATCGAAGCTAACTAGTAGGTCGCTGGGTTGTAAGTTTTGTTTCTTTATGATCTCAATGAACTGGAATGAGTTTCTTACATGTGAGTTGATGGATTCTGCATAGGGCTGTAGTTGTTTGGCGAGAAATTTGGCTAGGTTTTGTAGAGGTGAGCCTATGGAGCTGACTATTGGTCTAAGTGGAGTTCCTTCTTTGTGTATCTTGGGGAGACCATAAAGCTTAGGGCATCTGGATGATTTCTCTCTGGGTATGATTCTTTGCTGGATTTCTTCACTGATGGGGGAGGCTTTTATTTTGGATCTGGTGGTTTTTTCTAGGTAGGTGGTGGGATCTGTCTTTAGGGGTTTGTATGTGGGGTCTAGCTGAGACACTCATCTCCAGAACAAAATGCTTAGCTGATGAACAACACCTAAAAACCGAACTAAACACTCTCACCAACGTACTAACAGCCAATGGATTTCAAAGAAAGAAGATCACCCACCTAATCCAAAAAGAAACCCCAACCAAAATCCAAGACAGAGAACAAGAGAACGGCAAAGCCCTCCTCCCATATATAAAAGGCACTACAGACAAAATCAGCAAGATCCTCCAAAAACACAACATTAAAACAGCATTCTGCACAAACAGAAAAATATCCACCATCCTAAGAAGCCCTAAAGACAAAATCGAGTTAGAAAACCAAGGAGTATATGAAATCCCCTGCACTGCCTGCCTCACCACATACATTGGACAAACTAACAGAAGAATAAGTGCACGCGTTGAAGAACATAAGAACTCAATCAAAAAAGAAGAACCAACCTCTTCCCTGGTCCAACACCTCAAAGCCACAGGACATGAGATTGACTTTAA
Organism: Notechis scutatus; assembly: GCF_049901735.1. Taxonomy (NCBI): domain Eukaryota; kingdom Metazoa; phylum Chordata; class Lepidosauria; order Squamata; family Elapidae; genus Notechis; species Notechis scutatus. The sequence continues at coordinate 93,106,381 of NC_142010.1, read as the reverse complement.
AAATACCAGAACTATCGCCAAAACTGAACACCACAGCAGCAGAATAATCAGAGAAGCCATAGAGATAGAAAAACGCCCACACAGCATGAATAAAAGAGATGACACCTCCCGCTTACCAGCCATTTGGAAACCCGCCCTCATGAACAGACGAGTACCCAACATGATAAATGACACCAGACCCACACCCATGAGGGCCACACAAGATGCCACCACCACACTTCCACGTAAAAATCAGACTCACACCCACACAGAAGATGAGACACGACCACAGACCAGAAGCCGCACTGCAGCTGCATCACTACCCACTTCAAACTCCTCTGAACCATACATGAAGCGAACTGACCCCCACCATGAAGATGTGGCACGACCACGAACTCGAAGCCAAACGAACACAGACCCAGACCCCAAACTCAAAGCCATATTAAAAACCCAAAATGCTACATCACAGCCACCCGCTCAGGACATCACATCAGAAAACTCAAGAAATTACACCTCAAGAACTCAAGAAGTCACAACACAGCAAATGACCCAGGATATCACAGCACAAGACCAAGGATACCACAGCAATAAATCTCACAAGGTCATCACACAACCCATTACCCAAGCTGTTACTACACAGGAGGCTAATGGAAAAGAGATCAAAACACAAACGACCCAGGAGATTACAACGCAAGACCCAGGATACCACAACAAAAGAACTCACAAGCCCATCACACAACCCATTACCCAAGCCGTTAAAACACAAGAGGCTAACGACCCAGGAGATGACAGCACAAGATCCAGGATATCTCTACAACAAAAGGCCATTACACAGCCCATTATACCAACATCAACTCCATCAACCAATCAAGAGGCTGCAGCACAGCCAACCAGCCCAGCACACCATCCCCCACCACTTGTATATATAGAGAGATGGCAGCTCCGGTCACACACTGCTTGCACTGGCACTAAGCCGAAAGCACCAGCCTGAAGATGGCGAGTGGGACCTCGCCGAAACGTTGCCTAGATACTTTGAATCTTACGCGGGAGAAAACCCGAATAACCAAAGATCCATATATATATATATATATACACATATATATATGTATATGTGTGTGTGTGTGTGTGTGTGTGTGTGTGTGTGTAAGTATGTATGTATTTGTTTTCTTAAGTTTTCGCGGGTACTTACATGTATGGTATTCAGCTTTGTTTGGGTATTTTCCCACGTCATTATAGTTGTGCTTTTAAAGTTGTAGCAACATTTCAGCAGAATCTCATCTGCCATCATCAGGCTTCTGTATTGAGTTCGTCTGAAACGTTGCTACAAACGCCGAAACATTGCTACAACTTTAAAAGCACAACTATAATGACGTGGGAAAATACCTGAACAAAGCTGAATACTATCTATCTATCTATCTATCTATCTATCTATCTATCTATCTATCTATCTATCTATCTATCTATCTATCTATCTATCTATCTATCTATCTATCTATCTATCTATCTATCTATCTATCTCCAGAACTGTAAAGTCTACAAGCTTGAAATTTGGCACGTATGTTCCTCTTGGCTCCTAGGTGCTTACTAAGAGAGGATTTTTCAAAATGACCATCAGAGCATTAGTATTTTTGATATTATTATTAACACACTATGATGCTAAGGAGTTCTACTCCCCCTGACCACCTGAAAAGAAATCTGTTCCAAATGCAAAACACAAGTAGAGGAGGGGAGTTTCAGTTTTAGTTTCACAGCACCAAGCAGCTTTAGTACAGAACAGTTGAGCTAAGCCACCCACAGGCTCCTTGCTCTCTCCTTCTTGCTCACACAGCAAATACTGTTTAACTTTCCAAACAGCCTTCAACTCTCTCACACACTGACAGGACGCTAGCCAGATGAATACTGATGGATGCTGATAGGCAGAGGCACAATTTCTTCCCCTTATTTTTCTCCCAAAAACTAAGCCCGACCACATAGTTTAATAGCGAAGGATGGGTATTGAGCTAGTATATTATTACACAAATCAATTCAGAGTTCTCATTTGACATGAAATGACCAGGCTCAAATTATTATATGTTTGATACATTACGCAAAGCCCTAGTTCTCTGGACAAGTTCATAATGCCAGGAAGGTGATGTGAAAAAGAAAAGGCACAATCAGAAGCAAGGTGGTTGGATTCCATGTTGGATGATCTAATATCCTGGAGAAAATCCATCTATGTGGTCACTAAGAGTAAACAATGACTTGATGGCACATAATCAATATAGCATGTCTATAATGTATATAAATGTGTGAGAAAGGGAAGGAAGGATGCTGGCTCTGCATGTAACATCAACATATATTTTGTTTAAACCACAGTCTGTTAAGTAATCCACAGCTGAGTTATAGCTTTGTGTCACAAATCACACCTGATATATTACAAGAGTTATATATAGTTTAAACAAAAACCGAGCAAACCATATTACTGGCTTAGTACAATGGATTAATTCAGCCAGTACGTGTATATATAAGATGTGAATGAATGAATATGGTAAATCAGTTAATAACGTTTGATTAGAATTGTATATGACTCACATTGTTTTTTATTATCTTGTCTACTTTACTTGTATGATATGGAGTGACAAATTTATACTCATTGATCTTGACAAACATGTAAGTCGATGGATGGGTGGGCTGATGCATAGTAATGTGCAATAAAGTGAAATATAAGAACATTTGAATGTTCTGTGTTCCAACTGAATAAAATTTAAAAACGTTTTCAGAGCTCTTATCATTGGGTATTTAAAATTAATGGAGATAGGTATCTGCTGTGTATTAGCCAATGCACACACGTACAAAATCGACCAAACAATATTTTTTTTTTTAAAAAAAAAACCTCCTAGCTAACAGTGGAAGCAACCATTAAAGATGGTTTCTGAAACTTCTGCTTGCAGAAAAAGCAATAAAACTAAATTTAGCAGAGATGTCAATAGCAACATAAAAATTTCAACAAACCTCATGAACAGTAAGCAAAAACCTAAGTGGCAATTAGTTTTGGGACTTTTTTTAGAGGGGTTTAAACAAATAAAGTAATATAGTTTTTATATTTAGCAACCTGAATGAGTAACAGCAACACTATTTGTTAAGGCTATACACAATGCACTCTTGCATTTGTCAATCTGCCTGCAAAACAAAACAAAGTATTTTCTGTGTTTGGCAATCTGCCAGAATGCACAACACAATCAGAGAACAAACAGTGACCACAATGTAACAGGAGTTCACATGATTTATGCTATGCCATTTATGTACAGGGGTTCCAAACCTCATGCAATAAACAGGCTTCGTACGGGTCTCATATCTTTTCTATTTGACTTAGTTCATGCGTGTTAATCAAATCCCACAGAATATGCGTGGCACCGGTATGACTCTCAGGTGCTATGTTTTCTATTTTGGGCAGACACCAACAAAGCTTTCTCAGAGCTTTTTCCATTATCTAAAGCAATCTGAGCCTCTGATTGGTCTTTCTGAATAATTCCTGTATAAGGCCAATGAAAAACAGCAATTCTTTCTCAATTACGAGACCAACATTCTTCCTCCTACTCTTAACATTGCCATTGTCAAGATGGTTGAGAAAAAAGCAAAAGAACTATAAATGGGTGGGGGGAGACTTGAGAACTACTATGTGGGTGGTAATAAAAGAAGGTGACATTGTGTGTTGCAAAACATGTGATCTTGAAGCTATTTTTGATAGTAAAGCCGAGACAGGAAAGCACATGTTGCTGAAAGGAAAAACCATATCAAAATATTGCAGAAAAGATCAAGCAAGTGTTCTTGTATTATAGCAGTCCACATCCTGGAGCTCTCAATATATTTTGATACTAAAAGTTTCACAATTCTCACCCAGAAGGGTTCTGCCTAGGATGCCTGAACAGCTCTGGGATATATTTGGAGTAGCCAGGAACAATTATGACATATTTCAGAAATTAGAATTCTACACAGTGTTGCATTTGTACCAGAATATTATTTATATTCTCTAAATATACCAAAACAACCTCAATAAATTGTTGTGTACAAATGTAAAGATCCCAAAGCAATAATTCAGGTTTAAAAATGCATGTAGTAGAACTTCAATACAACTACACCACTTCTAAAGTAATTAAACTAAAACAATAATAGTGTCAGAATGATTTAGATTTTTTTAAAATATTCAAAATATTCAATGGATTATGTAATTTATATATTCATACAGATTGCCTACCATAGAAGACAGGAATGAATGTTTTTTTGCTTGATAACAATTAAATTTTAGACAGGCATTCTTACAAACTTAAACATGTTGCTCCCTTTTGGGGTAATAAGTGGTGTCATACACAGCACTGAAGAAAGTAGTAGTAAACAAAACATATTAAAGGAAGCAGATAAGAAAAGAAAGCATCACTAAATCTACTTTATATCAGCACAATTGATTCTCTACATACATTTTTATCCTTCCCTGATATGAAAAGTTAAAAAAATTTTTTAGATGTTCCTGACATTTCTTGCAATATAATTGAAATTGGGGCTTTAGGGTCAGCTTTATATGAGAAAGACATACTATATTTGTCTATAAAAAAATTGAAGTAGTTTTGCACCTTATCATTATTCTATTTCTTTCTACATTTAATTCTACAAGAAGTGTTAGAAAATGATAATGACATCAATGGCATCTAATTCAACTGCTTTAAGGTCCCATAGTAATTTGGACAAATAGGTGGCCGTGACTTAATCTTACCGATTTGGATGAAATCTGAATCCAACACAACTCAGATTCTACTCAAGTTCTTTACTTTAGGTAAACTTATTTATAAATAAATAAACTCAGTTTGGATTCTGACCAAGTTGTTTAAATTAGAAAAGGTGATATTGGTTGTATCTATTCCTCAAGTAGATTCCAGTAGTATTTTCTGTTTGGGCCAACAATTGCTGTATCTTTCAGAAATAGGTTTCTGCCCTATTCTCTACACCGTCATGTAAAGGAAATTAATTTTATCTGATCCAGGGAGGGGAAGGAGAAGCTTCTAGTGAGCAAAAGCAAAACTTGTGTTCAAGGAATTCATTTTCCTTTTAATTGGATTGTGATGGTTTTCTTTTCCACATATTTAGCATCAACTTACTAGTGACAGAATCACATGTGATTTACTTACGGAACTTTTAGCTTTGGAAACTTCTGAATATCATTTTCAGACATGTTCTGAAACAAAAAAAAGCAGCATACTATAATTAGGCACGTGCCATCATTTTTGTTACTGAGGATGCTTATTATAAAATAAAAATAGAATTGCAATGGTCACATGAGAGTGATATTTGCTTAAGTGTAACTTGCAACACATGCTGTTTTCTCACCCCATCTTCTTCTTCCCTAATTATTCACTAATACCTCTTTGTTTTTAATAGCTTACTTATTATCTATCAATAATGATTGATTGATTAACTGATTGCATACCCAAAGAAATTAGAACTTTTGACATATCTTTCTGAAAATTGTAGCAAGGTTTAGAATTAGATGGTTTTCCTGAGCTTTCTAGAGAATTGGATTAAATAATCCCTATGTTCAATTCCAACTCTATATTCTGTAAGTCTATAAAAGTATTGAAAAACTTACCAGAAATCTTTGTCCAGTTATGTTAAGTTTCCTAACAACTTTCTCACAATCCTTAAAGTTTAACTGCAAATGAAAATAAATTGTGTTAATGTTAAGAGCACTTGTAACAATCACTGTTAGCCTGCCATCTCCTACTCATATTTTTGGCAAATAAGTGCCATCAAATTCAGAAGTTTTGCACAATTTTGGATTGCTAGGCTTGTGCTGTTAATAATTACAAGCATATTTGTAACCAGATTTAAACTGTCTAAATAAAGCATAACTGATTTATGGCTGAAAATTAGACATGCTTCTTCAGAAATAACACTAACTTGAGTGGGAGTTATGACTCTAGAATTGTTTGTATAATGATAGCAGTCAGGTGTAGTATTCAAGGCTGTTTCATCACTATGAACTGTAAGGATAAAGACACAATTTGTCAGACTTATCAAATGCAGAACTAACCTGATTTTTAAATATTTTTATTTAAAAAAAATAAACTTTAATTGCAGAAGAGATCGTGTAATTTTAGCTCTAAGATCGTAACTACTCACAGTGAGAAGAGTGCTATATGATTTTTTAAAATTGCCATTTAAGTAGCAGTTCAGAGAAATGCATCTTCTGTGCCGCTTCACACCTTGTACAATACAGTTTCACAACTTACTTAGCTTTAGAAAGCCCTTATTAATGTATTTGCTTTTCTATTTGATTGTATTGTTGTCTTTTAAAAGAGCAGGTGGAAGGGGGCTTTTGCCCAACTTTGGCTAATGTTCTGTCAGGATGCTCCAAGAAAGATAACTTCCACCTTAATGAGTACATATCTGTATTACTGCAAGGCATTCTATGTGGATCTGTCTTTGGAGACAACTCACAGCTGGTATAGAATGCAACTGCTAAACCTCTGAGAGGGCCAACTTGCTACTGCAGAGTTATTAAAGTATCACTTATAAAGTTGCAAATGGCATTACATCCAGATATATCAGGAACCACCTTGCCAGAATGAGTCTACCCATCATGTCCGAATATCTAGTGAGAGCTTGCTGAGGTTCCTATCCCCTTAAGAGGTACACCCAATGTGGGTCAGGAAGCAGTTTTCCCCCCAGTAATATCTCTAAAGCAGTATTTTTCAACTCAGCAACTTTAAGATGTGTGGACTTCAGCTCTCAGAATTCTTTAGCTAGCATTTGGCCCCATGCTTCCTGGTTCTCCCCAGGGCAAGGGTCAGTAGTGGGATTTAAAAAAAAATACTACTGATTCTGTGGGTGTGGCTTGGAAGGCATGGCATGGCTTGGTAGGTGTGGCTTGGTGGGCATGGCTTGGTGGGCATGGCAGGAAAAGGATTCCCTCCCCACTCCTGGGGGAAGGTTACTGCAAAATCCCATTCACTCCCCATCCCACTAACCTGCTTTCCAGCTCTGTTCTCCTGTGCAGGGCAATAAAAGAAGACCCAGCCTAACAGCTGGGACTCAGGAGGCAGAGAATAGATGGGGGCGGGGCCAGTCAGAGGTGGTGTTTGCTGGTTCTCCGAACTACTCAAATTTTCACCACTGGTTCTCCAGAACTGGTCAGAACCTGCTGCATGCCTGCACCTCTGGCAGGGGTGTCAAACTCATGTCATCACATCATCATGTGATGTATCATGACTTTCCCCCCTTTGTTAAAACAGGAGTGGGTGTGGCCAGCACATGACACATCCAGCCTGTGAGCCGCAAGTTTGACACCCCTGCCCTAAGGCAATTAAAAACTGTCCTATACTGACATGCCTTTGACTTTAAATAATAGTGGGATCCATTATATTAATTGGTATACTAATTCATATTCTGTAATTTTTGTTTGTTTTTATTGTCTTGCTTTCCTTGCTGTATACTATCCAGAGTTTGACTGCAAAAGTTTACAAATATTGATAATATTTTAATGGTTTCTCCTGTGTGTAGCCATTATCTAACCACCCAAAAGCACATCTGAGTGCAGAACAATCTCATTAGGCCATTGTTAGTGACTGCGATTTCAACCTGAGGAGGTGCATCACACTGCAGAGGCAACATAATTCTTCTCACTGAAGTGAAGAAAAAAATAGAAGTAGAATACTTTATATTGTCTTAAACCTTTCTCCAGGAATCTCACAAGCAAAAGGAGTTTTTTGTACATGCATCAAGAGATTGACATTCATCCACAAAAATTTCTTCTGCCAGCGGGAACTGCTGGATGATTTGAAAAAATGATGATTTGAATTGAAAAAATGTGGCTACATCAGTCTGGTTAAGAAAGGGCTTGCTGGGGGGGGGGGAATCCCTCTTTTAAATTTTGAAGAATTTTTGTTCTCATTATTTTAATTGAATATATTAAGAGTGGACAGGATGCTCTGACAAACAAACTGTATATAAAACAAGACAGAAATGATGTTCTTTTAAAAAAAAATTAAGTTCAATTTTAATAAATTCAGTACATTTAATTACAGATTACATTATATTCATTACGGTGAACACTGAATTCATGAGAGATTCATGACTGACTATAATCTCTTTTCTTGAACCAAAACATAGAATATCTCACTCATATCTTTGCTGAGTTTTTTTTCCAGCAGTATACATCTTAGCCAGAGGAATAAACAGATCCCTACTTAGTGATCATAAATACATACAACAGTTCTCAGTACAAAACCAGAATCCCACCCTCTAGCAAGATAGTAACTAAAACATAATTCTCATACAATCTCACCCTGAAGAATGGTCCAGAAAGGTTTTTGTGTCCTCAACAGTACTTTAAATGTAAAAGATTAAGAGAAGTCTCCCATGTGAGGTGTCATATATAGTACCAACATAACTGGCAAGATAGGTATGGCATAGGTCAATCAAGCAGTTTAGCTCTCAAAATTATTTAGAAAATACAAAAATAATAAATGACTTGATATCCCTAAATAATAATATCATTCAGGAATCAAGTAATATTGAAGCTACCCACCAAAGGGCTTCATCTAACTCACGGGTGTCAAACTTGCCGTGTCACGTTGCCGTCAAGTGACATTTCGTGATGTTTTTCCCATTCACAGAGCTGGGGTACTGTCTGGATGCTTCTGGCCCATGGGCCACTAGTTTGACACCCCTGATCTAACTGGTAAATTTGACATAGGCTAGTAGTTCAAAACAGTTATCACAAAGAGAGCTTTTATATTTTAATTTAAGGCAATTCGATTGATTGATCGACCTCTGTCTGCAAGGATTGAACATGTTGCTCAAGTTGAAAAGTACTGATAATACCAAGAAAAGGACATTTAAGGAAACAACTTCTTTACAGTTATATATGAGATTATCTAGCACTGGAGAAAACAACATGAGAAGACAAGACTAAGATGGGTTTGCAGCAACTTTCGACATTGTTAGTTGATATAGATAGTAAGGACTGCAGAAAAAATAATTGCAACCAGCCTGCCTTCCATTGAGGATCTGTATACTGCATGGACCAGAAAGAAGGCTGAGAAAATATTTACAGACCTCTCACATTCTGGACATAAACTGTTTCAACTTCTCCCTTCAGCTGTCGCTATAAGGCATTGCATGTCAAAACAACTAAACACAAAAATAGTTGACTAAACTCCGCTGAACACCTAATTCCCACAGCACTGTCTTAGGCCTAAATATATTTACCCATATAGTAGGCTATATTGTTGTTATCATTATCATCTCATCTTCTCATCTTTCCTATTACCTCTTCCTATTCATTTCTTATGATTTATCACTATTTGTGGTATCTTATGACCAATGATTGTAACTATGACCTATAATATATGACCTCTTACTTTGTTACTTGTATCTACACTATGAACTTATACACCAGAGACAAATTCCTTGTGTGCCCAATTACACTTGGCCAATAAAGAATATTCTATTCTATTCTATTACTGATTGCACAATCAACCACTAAGTTGAAAATGTGGCACGTAAAGCTACAGGAAGGCAACCCACTACTGATCAGTTCAGAATTCTCTAATGCTTTAAACATCAATGTACTGAAAAGGTCAGTCCCTAATTTGGCCTGATGCTAAATTAACATGGGTGGCATTCCACTTTCAAAAATATTTGAACGATAAGATTTTCACCTTACAACAAACAACTTCTTTATTACTAGCAATCCATTCTGCTAAAAAGTAGAGCATGTATCCATAAAAATAAATTCCTTATATCAATCTCCATCTGGGAGTCAAAGCTTCCAGTCATACTTTACATTCCTACTAGGAAAAGAGTGAGAACCCAGAGGCGTAAAGTTATACATGTGGAAAGGACTCCACCTAGGCAGAGCCATTTGGGGTAATTGGGCCAAGGAACAAAGGAAGAAGTTTTTGTTTATAAAGTGCAAGACAGTGTTGTCATAAAACAAATGCTCATTGGTACTTTAAAAAGTGTAACAGAGCACTAGAAATAAAATAGTCAATGCTTGTGTAATTTTGGTTTTGGAATAACATTTACAATATTTACTGAAAGAAAGATAAAGTTCTTTCCTCAGATAAGTATTTACAAATTCAGGAAAAGAGGAGAAGGTGTGAAGATCATCCTAAATTCTACTGAAGACAGTACTGTAGAAGAATCTGTTCAAAACAAAGGAACACCCAAGTGTAGATGACAACAGAGCTTGTTTATGAAAAAGTGGAGGCCTTGAAAATTAGCAAATCACCAACTGCTTATTTGATTAATTTAACATTAGTAAACACTGATACAAGACTTTTGTCTGCATCTTGGATGTATTTTGAATACAGTGACCAAATATCCTTTAGTACAGTCCTTTCATTCAGAAAGTTGAGTTTTAGATTTGTTTGTTTTTTTAACTTTTTCTTGGTCTTGCTCTTGGATTGTCCTTTGTAAGGCAAAGTTATAAATATAAACAATTGATTTTTTTATGCTTACGAACCACTTTCATATTTGTTCCCTTTTTAGGTTTGACCTTTGTTTTTTCTCCAAGAAAATATGATCACTGGAAGAAGCTAATGGAGCATATGCTACTTTCAAAAATTTCCAAGCTCAATCCCCACCACCTCCAGGTAAAGAAACAGGCAAGAGAAGGAAGATGAGATTCATCACCTATTAATATCAACTCATACTGTAATGGAGAACCACATGAAAGAAATTTGGCTTTTAAGATGCAGAGGGCATGTAAATCAAGCTCTTTCAGCAAACATAATATTTTGTGGCTTTGTGAAATATTTTGTGCACAATCTTTTGTGCAAAACTAGAATGTGCAAAACCAGATATTTTGTGCAAAAGCTGGTTGTCTGCTGATATTTTTCATAAAAAGAGTGTAGACCACAACTCTGTAAAGGCAATGCAGACAGGTATTTCTGGAGAATACAAAAGCAATTAGTAAAAAAAAAAGGAACAAGAAATCCATCCTCAAGTTTTACAAAGGGCTTAAACTGTACATTCATTTGAACTACACAGTATTGAAGTCTGTTGCTGGGCCACTGCAAAGTTGTCAGTTGAGCTTGATTTATTCTTGACTATTGCCTGGGGGTATAATAAAGCTGAAAGAGACTAATTGAATCTGTCAAGGCTAGAAGACCTGTAAGTCCAAGGTAGTGTAATTGTCAGTGCTCCTGCTGTCTCCACTCCTCTCTAATGAAGTCTGCCACTTGGTTTAACTTCTCTGTGACTGCTAACATGGTATTCATTTGCAAAAGCACATTGCTATGAGTTATAGGAAAAATAAATTAAGTTGTCGTAGTGGCATAGTGCAGTCAAGGCAGGAAGTGCTGTGTCTCCTGAAAGCTACATCAAGCTGAAATATTGGCCCTAATACTGTGGGGTTACTATTTGGGGTATCTATGTAGCACCTAGTCACTTATCATAGTTAACATGGTATTAAAGAGAGAGTGATTGACATAAAGGGATGGAAAAATAGGAGGAAATTTAGGGAGACCAAAAACTATTTCTAGAATTAAACTGTTTTTAATGCTGCCCACTGTTGGCTCTAAAAGCCATGTTCAAAGCTCTGCAGTATACTATACAATCTATGCACACTATAATTTATAGATTGGCATTTATGGCAAATACAAGTAGGCTTCCACATATGCTTCACGAGAGCACCAGTGTGTGAATATAAGAGTGTCCTTTTCCTGGCACAGCAATATCTCTTTGCAGTTTGGTTCTTATCCTTCTTCCAATAGTTATAAAGCTATGCAAGAAAGCCTTCTCAGAGAACTTTTGGAAGCACAACCTTCTTTTTCTTGCCGGGTATTAATGGTGAGAAATGTGTCTTTTGCTTTAAAGCCTTTAATTATGGCCCTCCAAATCAAAAGTCAGCTAAGCTTCAAGCTTTGCTTTGAGGCAGAAATGCTGACTCTCTCTCTGAAGAATGTGTAGGCCAAGAAAGAAAGAAAAAAATTAGCCTCACCTTCAAGGCCTAGATAGATTTAGATCACAATACAAACTGGATATTAATAATCTGGCCCCTTGTAACTTTGAATCTGGGATGGCAGTCATTCACTCACACTTTACAGAGAAATCATATAACTTTAGTGCCAACTGGTAGAATTCCAAGCTCTTATTACAAATAAGTGGAGAAAAGTGTAACATCATCATCATCATCATCATCTTCATCATCATCATCATCATAATTCTCCCTAGATGCAAGCTAAGATACAAAATTCTTTTGGAAGGATCACTTTGGAAAGCTGAAATTACATAAAAACATATATGTACAGAAAAATATATTTTCTGGATATGAGGAAAACAGACAGAAGCTCAGGATTTCCATTGAAGAAAATTGAGAATACTAACTGGAAATGGTAAAGATGACACTGTTCAATTAAAATGAAACTTACCCTCCTAAAGTAGTCTGCCAACTCATTGGGCGACCAGCGAGCCACTTCAGAGCGATAGGGCGTGCTTCGCAAATCCATTTCTGTTTCTGGTTAGTCAGTTAGGAAGCAAAACATGTTAATCTTCGGCTATGACACAGTGTAGGCTATCTCCTCAGCAGCAACGGATACAGGAAAAATGCGGCAGATCCACAGAATTCATTTAAAATAAATTGAACTCCTGCGTTTGGGCTTTCCTTAGAAGTGTGCTGCAACTGAAGACGGCAAAGCTTCCGGTATGAGCTGAACGGTCTCTTTCTCAGAAAACCTGTCATCAAGCAGCCCCAGTTTCACCACTTCCTTTTTTAAATCTAAATACATAAATAAGGAAATAAGGTGGTTCAATTCCATTATTGCAAAAGAAGGCTTGGAAATCATGTTACTCTTGAGAAAAGACATTGTTCTGCTGGGGGAATCAGTTGCTTTGTGGAAAAGGACATGATAACATATTGAGACTGCAGATGGGATTTTTTTTTGTATTCCTGATTAAAAAGAAAAAATGGGGAATCACATATAATAATAGGAAATACAGAAGCCAGAATCTGTCTTCCTCTGTTCCTCTCTCAGATTCACTTGAATGAAATTTATTGTATATGTGAAATAGCATTTCAAAATTTGACACTTGTCTTATAATTAACATAACCATCCTGCTCTGGGGTGACAAGACAGTTTGTAAATATCTCTAGTTATTTAGCAAAGTTGAAAGACAGCCAAAGATTGAGCGCAAAAAGATAAACACAGCCAAAGATCAAGTGCATAATCTGAAAGATTATGTTCATCCATGAATAAAACCAAGTCTTATTTATTGAAGCTTTATTGAATAAGCCACAATTATCTGGCTTCATAGTAAAAATAACAAATAAAACAAATAACATTAAACTAGAAAGTGTGATTTGTAAATAAAGATCCTGGATTCAGATCACACCCAGCTCATTTTGATTTAGTATAAGGGATAAGTCTAATCAAAGATACAGGCACAAATACAGACACAGACACAATCCTAACATCATGCTGCTACAAAATGGAAGTGCTTGTGTCAGGAAGGAAGGAAGGAAGGAAGGAAGGAAGGAAGGAAGGAAGGAAGGAAGGAAGGAAGGAAGGAAGGAAGGAAGGAAGGAAGGAAGGAAGGAAGGAAGAGGAGGAGGAGGAAGATGAAGACAAAGAGGAAAAAGATGGAAACCACAATTGTGCAACTGAAATTCCATTGTCCACTTTTTTTGATCCATCCTTGCAGATGCCCCTTCAGTTCAACTTCAACTGTTAGTCTTTCAATATCTTTCAAGTACTGAGCAACATGCTACGCAAATGCAAAGTAAAGATTTGAAAATAATAATAATAAGAAAAGAGAATAGGGGATCAATAAAATCAAGACTGTTCTTTGTGTTTATTGTTAGGTGATGTAAATATACATCAAAAAAACTTTATGTAGATCTCTTCTTGATTTCTGTTTTCACAATTATATTAACAACTGGGTTAACATTCGTTAGAAGTTTGTGCAAGTTATCTTACCTCATCCTATATTACAGTTATGAATGTTAAAATAGTATAATGAGGTTTAAAGATTATAATCACTGTGATGATCTTTTTACTTCTCTTTCGTATCAAGAAATAGAGAAACAAATAATATGTGGCGCCCTGCATCACCACAAGAGTGCAGTCAAACTCAATTCTTCCCACGCACATATGAGACTTATTCATAATCTGAATGAGGAGGATTTCAGCATTTCAACTTGCAAAACAATTGTCACAAGGTGTGTGTGTGTGGGGGGAAGTGTGTTCTAAAAATATTGAGTTCCCACAGTACTTAGCCTGCAGAGGTATTTAGGGGAATATCCTCTTTATTGAGTTTTTCTTCTTTGAAAAATAGATGAAAACAAATTCATTAAAACCCTGTGTCCGTTTTTCTTTTGTAGCTTTTTCTAACATTACAACTGTTGCATTAAATTCTTTGATCTACGTAGTTGTTAAAGTTAATTATCTAAGTTTTTTTTTTAATTGCAAAAATCTTTGATGTTGTTCTTTGTTATGTACATAGGTGGTTTTTGAAATTGTAGAAAATATTTGTAGCTCAGGTTGTAGATTTAGGCAGAGATCTTCCTCCAAGCTTGGCTCCCAGGTGTTTCATTACCAAACTAGGTAACATCTTCAGTGGATCTGAGGTGAAGTGCCTTGTTCATTTATTATAGGTCCTGGGTGGTTGGGTGGTCTTGTGACTGGTTGAATCAAAAGACTGATTCTGGTCTTGTGACTTCTGAATGGTTGCTGTGAGGTGTGAAAGTCAACAGGTGAGGGGGTGATCCACTTCCTTGTTGATTCATATGCTGGTTCTAAGTTAATGTGTCTGTTGATGGACCCGTTGGTAAGCTTTCAACTGCAATTGAGCCCAAAATGTCTGGTCACCACATTATAAAAAAGATGTTGAGACTCTAGAAAAAGTACAGAGAAGAGCAACCAGGATGATTAGGGAACTGGAGACCTAAGTCATATGAAGAACAGTTACAGGAACTGGGCTTGGCTAGTCTTGTAAAGAGAAGGACCAGGGGAGACATGATAGCGGTCTTCCAATATTTGAGGGGCTGCCACAGAGAGGAAGGAGTCAAGCTATTTTCTAAAGTGCCTGTAGGCCAGACAAGGAATAATGGATGGAAACTGAACAAGGAGAGATTTAACTTGGAAATAAGGAGAAATTTTCTGACAGTGAGAACAATCAACCGATGGAACAGCTTGCCCTCAGAAGTTGTGGGAGCATCATCACTTGAGACTTTCAAGAAGAGATTGGACTGCCATTTGTCAGAAATGGTGTAGGGTCTCCTGCTTGGACGGGCGGTTAGACTAGATGACCTATAAGGTCCCTTCCAACTCTGATTATCTGTTATCTGTTATGTCCATTGCTAAGCAAGGCAGTTGTTAAGTGAGGCTTGCCCCATTTTACAACCTTTAATGCCCCCATTGTTAAGGAAATCACTGCAATTACGTGAATCTGACTTCTCCCATTAACTTGGCTTGTCAGAAAACATCTGGGAAAATTACAAATGATGATCACATGACCTCTCCCTCTGGATAGTGCAACTGTCATGAATACATGCCAGTTACCAAGTGCCCAGATTTTGATCACATGACCAGGAGGATGTTGCGACTGTCATAAATGTGAAAACTAGTCATAAATCACTTTTCAGTGCTGTTGTAACTTCAAACAGTCACTAAATGAACGGTTGCAAATTGAGGATTACCTGTATATTTCCCAGTGTATATTTCTGAAGTAGATGCAGTGACAGTGTTTAGAAATACATGTTCTTTTGCAGTGATCTATCATAAACAAATATGTTTTCGGTAGGTTTCCTCAGAGAAAAATGGACAGGAAGAACCAGGAGGATAATAAGTCAAGTATTATTGTCTGTTCCATAGCAGAGTACCTTTTTTTAATGGCTTTAACAAAACTGAATTGCACAGCATCTATGATGGCTTTTTTAAGGATTAAGTGAGTGATGTTCACTTTTTCATGTCACATGAAAGAGTGAACACTACTCACTTAGCCCTCCTGTAGTCCTTCCATCACTGAAGTTATCTGAAGTCTTTTTAACTTATTATTTGACCGCTTATCGCAAGCTGCACAGTTCTCAGGTTTGAAATGACTAACTCACTATGATGCACTAACTCAGACATGGGGTTACTACAGTGGAATCTACAAGGAAGATTCTAAAAAGCCAAAATGGTTATCACATTCAACACAACTGAATCACCGTTCTTGCATCAATATCACACATATGTTAATAGAATAACAGAGTTGGAAGGGACCTTGTAAGTTTTCTAATCCAACCCCCTGCCTAGGCAAGAAACCCTACACCACTTCAGACAAATGGTTATCCAACATCTTCTTTAAAACTTCCAGTGTTGGAGCATTCACAACTTCTGGAGGCAAATTGTTCCACAGATTAATTGTTCTAACTTGTCAGGAAATTTATCTATAGTTCTAAGTTGCTTCTCTCCTTGATTAGTTTCCACCCATTATTTCTTGTCCTGCCCTCAGGAGAACAGTTTGACTCCCTCTTCTTTGTGGCAGCCCCTGAGATATTGGAACACTGCTATCATGTCTCCCCTAGTCCTTCTTTTCATTAGACTAGACTTACTCAGTTCCTGCAACTGTTCTTCATATGTTTTAGCTCCAGTCCCCTAATCATCTTTGTTGCTCTTCTCTACACTCTTTCTATCTATCAATATCTTTTTTACATTATGGTGACCAAAACTGGATACAGTATTCCAAGTGTGGCCTTACCAAGGCATTATAAAGTGGTATTAACACTTCACGTGATCTTGATTCTGCTCCTCTGTTTATGCAGCCTAGAACTGTGTTGGCTTTTTTGGCAGCTGCTGCACACTAAAGTACAAAAGGTTAGAATGGCCCTGACCCTTCTGACCTTTCATAATGTCTTAAAAGATTCTGCTTCTGTTCACCAGCCCATTGCCCTTAGTATGTGATGGATCCCATCTCTTGGCTGTGCTAACAACTATTGATTGTGACATCTTCCTCAGCTGCTACATATTTTAGTTTTTGTATTTATGATGGAGGTTTTAATTTCTAATTGTTGTTTAATCATTTTAAAATTATTTTAAGATTCTTTTCCCAGCAAACAATCTTAAAATAATGTGTGGCATGCAAACTGAATAAAATAAAGGGGCGGGGCTTCAGTTGCATAGCTGCAATTATCATCTTTACTTCTTTTTTAACCTCTTTTCCACCCCGCTTGGTTATTTTCCTCAAAGCCACTTTACTCTCTTAATTTTAATGCCGTTGTTCTTATTAGTCAATAAAAGAAATCCCTCCGATCCACAGGCAATTATTTGAGGTAAAAAAAAATCCTTTAGAAATAAAATGTGTGCCGTATAGCTGTATATTATACACTTTCTGAATCATTAAATGCTTCCCTCACTTTATATAAAGGAAATAAATGTGGTTAAAAACAGCTATGGGACAATTTCAGTGAATGAATGAATTTCTAAACTGGGAATTACATTTCTGTCTACAACTCACATCCTTTGCACTGGCTCACTCTTAAAATGCAGTCCCTGAGAATTAAAAATGCCAGAATAAGTTTGATTTAGGCTCCAATCCAAAATTCAACACTACAAAAACCAACCAAATCAATAAATGGAAGTACTCTAAATCTAATAGACAATCTGCATTCTGTATGTTGAACTGAGTCAACACTATTTTTTATATGGGTGACTACTAAAGTTTACTATTTTTAGAACAGCACCTGATAAGCCTACCAGCCAGATTTTAACCCTAAGCACCTGGAATTCTCCATGGCAAGCGAGAAAGCCTTGAAGATTCTGGGTTTTTTTTCCAGACCTTAAGATGAACGAAGTCTCTTGTTGGATGTGTTTTTGTGTGATTTTGTATGAAATGACTGGATCCTAGCTTCTTTGCTTCTGTACTGATTGTCATTTATACATAGTCTTCGACTTAACACTACAATGGAACCCAAAACCTCTGTTGCTAAGTGAGACAGTTGTTAAGTGAATTTTGCCCCATTTTACAACATTTCTTGATAAGTTGTTAAGTGAATCACTGAAGATGTTAAATTAATAACATGGTTGTCAAGGCAAGCTGGCTTCCCCATTGATTTTGCCTGTCAGAAAATAGCAAAAAGTGATCACATGACCCAGAGACACTGCAACTGTTATCAATATGAACCGGTTGCCAAGCGGCTGGATTTTGATCATGTGACCATGGGAATGCTGCAAAGATCCTAAATGTGAAAAATGGTCACAAGTCACTTTTTTCAGTACTCTTCTATCTAGAGAACAGTCACTAAATAAACAGTTGTAAGTTGAGGGCTATCTGTATTATTATTTATTTGTCGTAGATGACACTGTGAGCCATTCAGGCAGTGCTTAAATTTAGTCAAAAACAGTTTGATGTTCAATGCTTCTTTTTTCTGTTGAAACATAGCCTGGTCTTCCAGCTGAAGCTGGAAAGGTAGAAACGAGAACTTCTCAGCCCAGACTGATTATCTCCAGTGTATTCGAAGAACCAGTGAAATATCCACTGACGCCATAAAGTGGAAGGAAAATGCTTAAATTTCTAACCCTGAACACAATCATATAAGGTTTGATAGCTGTAAATTGCAGTAGTAGACATTACTTTTTTTATCTCTGTTAACCACTTAGTTAATTTTGTTGGGCCTGCTATTAGCTCATTACAGAATGCAGAGTTGAGTTTTTGAAAAGTAGAAATTGATTGCTGTGGTTGGATGAAGCCTGAAAGTTATGTGAAACTTTTCAAATAAGGCATGTTTTAAATATGCTCCTTTTAACATTCCTCTAATTACTGGCACATTGGACACCATACATTGTGATACTTACAAAGTCTTCTACCTGGAAATACATAAACAACCTTCAAAGAAGGTGATGCAATTTCCCCAATAGTCATTGATGAGTAATGACTATGGTCTCTGAACAAAACCTTTTTCTCTTTGCAGGAGGAAGAAATCAAAGAAGATCCATCTAGAAATGGACAAGAAGGATAAGCTAGAAATAGGCAACAATAACCTATTTCATTAGAAGACTGAGACCATTGGACTGATGATCCAGCCCTGATCAAACCAGAGGTGGTACAATTTTTCTTCATGGGTTGATTTAATGCCATCTCAGACAGCTGAGCAGAGGAGTAGATGACAAACAATTATAAAACTAGGTCTCCATGTATGGATAAAACAAACCATGTATCACAGACACCAAAGCAGAGAATTTGAGCAAAAGGTAAATATGCCCTCATATCAAGAGGTAATAATGATGTCCATGTAATTTTCTTGGCAACAGAAGTAATTTGTTTTACTTTTTATAAAACTTTCATCCACATTAAATGCCTTTGTTCAGATAAATTCTTGTGCAGTTCTGACACCCACTTTAAATAATGGATAGGATCTCAGTCCAGTGAGATCCAACCAGGCTTACTTTCCCACAATTGTATAATGTGGCAGTTCTACTTTGCTATTCTAATAATAGGAATTGGTATCAAAAGTTTCTTCTTGCATTTTGCTTTTGGAAATGGAAATTTGGCGAGGCCACTTCAAATGCTGTATTACCAGATCACGAAAGTTATCTATATTGTTTCCATTTGCAGTCATCCCACATTATTACTCCATTGTTCTCTCATCTAAAGAAAACTAAAACCAGTAATCCTGCCTGGCACCCTTACTGCTTGGGGAAATTGGGAATAATTAACAAAGTAAAGACAAGGTTGAAAAGAATGCAAAAATAATACATAGGGCAGCATTGTTAGCAACCAGCTAGAATAAGATATGCTACACTGAGAAATCATTGAGGCTTTTTTGACTATATTCAACAATTCTGCCCTTGTCCTATATGAACTAGAACAAAATGTTTGAAGCTGCTTGCAAACTGCTTTTGAAATATGATACTCAAAGGCACTCAAATGACCTCATTAGTTTGCATATGAGTTCACCTTCATGGAAAATGCTTCCAGAAAACCAAAGGTTATCAAACTATGTTTACTTTCTTATTGCCAAAGGAATATGAATATCATCCTAAAATCCTATAAATCTTGATAGTTAATCCTGAAGCTGGTATATGTGAAGTGGGGAATCAAATGATGCCAGGAGTTTAAGCATAGGAAAGACATGTCAAAGAAAGAAAGTTTAGTGCAAAACAAACTCTCATAGAAAGAATGTTCTCTCTAGCTTGTGGCATATTGTTCTTATTAGTATAATACATGATAATTTATGTAACTTTAATAGTATTTAACTTTATTTTATGGGAAGCTAATTCATGCAAGGTAAAGGGGAAGGAGATTGGGCTGATTTGCATACTGTAATTAAATAATGACTGCAATCATGTTCCCCACACTTTGTATTGGTGTCTGAAGTTAACCCCAAAAGCAGAGTAGCAAAAACTTCCACCATGGATCTATGCTCTTAGCATTTCTTATTTGTCTTGCCATTTGTGATCTCCTATATTACACCTGATGGAGATGGGTGGTTTAGAAATAGGAATATAAATACATATTGTAATCCTAAACACATTCATTTTGCAAAAAGCTTGATCAACACAATGGGACTTATTTACAAGTAAACATGTGCAGACTGTATGCCAAAATATTGTTACTACAGAGTCAATATAGAGGTCTTGAAGCTATACTAGATTTGCTATTACATTTAGGGTCATAAGCTGGTTTTCTTTAAGGACTATACTGACCCCTCCTTAGCTTCTATTGGTTTCTTCAAGCAAACTTTATACTGTGGATGGCTTTACTTAAAGTAGTGACTTCTGAAAAGTCATTCTCTTTCTTAGCAACTCTCATATGCAATAAAGCCAAACCACCTCATGATCTCAAACACCAAACTGGTTTACTGCTAACCTTCCACCAATTTAAAGAAATTCAAAAGTTACAGAGGCGTTTAAAAGTTTCTGAACCCTTTTTAATGTTCAATATGTCTGCACAATATGACCTGAAACATGATCTGTTCTATACCCAAATGTTAAAACGAGATACAGAGTTTGGTCTAGTAGATAAGATATCATGCTAGAAAGCAGGCATTCAAGTCCCACCTTAGCCAAAAAGCCACTGGGTGACTTTGGGCCATTCACTTTCTCAGTCAACTTACCTCACAGGCAGGGGTGGCCTACTGGGGGTTCGCAGGCATTCAGGAGAGCCCCTAGCTAAGATTCTGTGCAGTTCAGAGAAAACCTCCATAGCCCAGGGAGGGCAAAACACCCTCCCCTGCTGACTAGGCCGACTAGGCCATGCCCACCATGCCACCTCCACCCAGCAACCGGGCAGAGAATCCTTTGCTAAAAATTTTAAACCTCATTCCTGCTCACAGGATTGTCACTGTGGGGGAAATACGTGGAAGAAAGCATGTTGGATATGTTTGCTGCCTTGAATTATTTGTAAAAATAATAAAGGTGGGATATAAATAAGTAAATAATAAAATAAAAAGGAATCTAATTTAAACATAGAAATCAAAGCATTTTACTTGTTCATTTATTTATTGAGGAAAATCATATCTTAAAATAAGTCCCCCCAATTCCCTTTCTCAATTTTTAACTCACTCTCTGTCACAGATGTTCCTGCAGTCTTGATCTCATTTAAGGAACAATAAATATATGGGAAGCTTACATGCTTCCAAGCAAAATCGGTGTCTCCAAAAATAATTCTGGGCTTCAAATAGACATCCTTAGAAAATAAAATAGTTTTTTCTTTCTAAGTATGATACTGATTCAGAAAGAAGGGAAGAGGAATATAAGCAGAAGCAATAGGAAGGCCCTTGAAAAGATGGAGGTGATGGTTAGATTACTCAACTTATTTCTGATTGGTCATGCCTGCCCTATAGGGATGATAATTTTCAAATCAGCACAAATAGGTGGGAGGATCCCCACTCTGAAGTTTTTTTTCCTAATCTTTACAGAACAGATCTTCTGAGCCAATTGAACCAATTGTGTATACGGCACTATTCCAGTGAACATCTTTTCTTGGCATCATGTGTACTCAAAATACTAAATCAGAATGACAGCTGAAATTTCTGGTTGGCCGTTAATATACTCACTCAAGACTGTTTTTGCTGCTGAGGTGAGTCATCACTCCTCTACTTAAAACAAGTTTTTGTTGAAGGACAGGAATGGGAAAAATAATCAATACTTCCTTCTAGCTTGTAGCCTGTCTGCATTTTTTAAATGAAAGAAATTGTTCTGTAAAGGCCCTCAGGGTGAATCTGTTTTCATTTTTCCTACTTTCAGCCCTCATCAACATAATTATGATTCCTACCAGCAGATATAGTGCCTTGCTGGGCAATTTTCCTGCTAAATTAATGGCATCTTCTCTTCTCTTCTCTTCTCTTCTCTTCTCTTCTCTTCTCTTCTCTTCTCTTCTCTTCTCTTCTCTTCTCTTCTCTTCTCTCCTCTCCTCTCCTCTCCTCTCCTCTCCTCTCCTCTCCTCTCCTCTCTCCTCTCTCCTCTCTCCTCTCCTCTTCATCATAGCTGCGTTTCTATCAATGACATTTCCTCATCTGAATATGCCATTCTCATATTTTAGTCATAATTTGACTCTGCTCTTGTCTTTCTCCTAAAGGCATATGATTCCATAAATTATTTGGAAATTGTGCCTCAGTTTTCAAAACTGATTTCATATTGTTTTTATTTTCCCCTTTCTTGAATTCACAACTCAATCTTTCTCAGACTGGCACTGCTTTGCTCTGTCAATTGGCAGCCTCTAAGTATTCCTAGGCAACAATCCCATTCATCTGAAGGATGCCAAGTCAAGGAAATCAGCTCTGACTGAAATTCAAAAGGCATAAATCATATACACCATTTCCAGTTGGAGAGTTGCTGAGTTTCTGGTCGTTTCCCCCAACAAGAATTTGGATGAGAAATAACTGTGCAGTTAATTGCCCATGCATCTGAAGCTGTTACCCAGTGCATCAACATAAAGCTTATAATGTTGATGATTTTATTGGATTTCAAGCAGTTAATTAATGAGTATTTGTAAAGAATATATGTGTCAGTCAATATAGAATTCTTTTGTATAAGCTTTTGCTCTAATTTCTCTAATCTGTTCCAAATAAGAATAGGTAGTTTCATGTACTGTGCTAAACAATGGTTCATTTTAACCATGGCCCAAGGTTTTTTTTAAGGCAAAACATATAAGTGAATTTGAGGTCCTGATTGAAAATCAAAGATTCAATATTTTGGCAAATATTTGATCTTTGCTTTATCTCTAAATTTAACTCAATGATAGACAATGTTTGCTTACATTGCTTCATGCCAGATATGAATGGCTTTAAAAAAAACCATCACTGTGAATTGCAAATGAGATTATTTTAATAAATCTGGGCATTAAGTTTTGATTATTATTATATAAATATAATCATTATTATATAAATATAATTATGGATAAAGGGATTGCCCCATAATGTTCTTCTTAAAATATGAGAGTCTGCATAGAAACCTGAAGGCTCTGCAAGAGAAAATACATGATGAATTCTTATGGTTGCCATTTTTACTGCCACTCTTGGAATTCATTACAAAGTTTAAGAAAGTTTTGGATTAAGATTGAGCACTATTGTCTTCATATATGCATGCATTTTACAATGTGCACAAGAATATTGCTGATTCTGAAGATTAAACTCTGATTCAATCCAATTTATCTTTCCAGAAAGATTTCCCTTCAAAGTAGCCCTTATTACCTATGTTAATTACTTGTAATGTTAAGGTTAAGATAACATAGACACATACTTTTTAAAAATATTGTTACAGGCAACTGCTGCCTCTTTTGAGTTTCCAAATTAATGACTTCTTGTTGCTCATGTTGGCATAAGAATGATTTCATACAGCATCTGAAAAGAGAGGAATATTAATGATTCTAGCAACATACCTTCATCTCACAGAATTCAAAGTAGATATGCCCCTTTGGGTAGGATGCCTCAGCAGTTAAAGATGCTGAGCTTCTCAGTGGAAAGCTGATATCCCATGTTTGGCTCAGCGATCTCCCTTATTTGCCCAACACCTTCCCACCTAGCAGTTCAAAAGCATGCAAATGTGAGTAGATAAATTGGTACCCCTTTGGTGGGAAGGTAACAGTGTACCATGTGTCTTGGAATATAGTCATGCTGGCCACATGACCATGGAAGCATCCTGGGACAATGCTGTCTTCCTTGGCTAAGAAACGGACATGAGCATCGCACCCTAGAGTCAGATATGACTGGACAGGGGAAACTTTTACCTTTAGCTTTAATGCCCCTTATAATTCCTCATTAAAATGATCTCCCCAAGCAATTTTATTTCAGTGCGTCAACTGCAGTTTCTCCCACAAAGAAGGATAGAATGTACTTAATTCTCAAGTTATCTAATCAATTTGTTTTTTAAAAAAATCAAAGTACCTTGAAACTGAAAAAAATACTTTTTTATCATAAACTTTATATGAGCAAACCTGCCTAGAAAGAGAATTTACCAGGAAACAATAACCTTTCCATCAGTCCTTCTTAAGTGATATGGAAATGTTATGATCCTTTGTTTTGCTCCCAGCAGACATTGGGAAGTAAAAATGGCAGTATTTGAACAGCATAACTCTCAGATAATAGTAAAAAAATGGAACAAGTATGGGAAATGCAAAGAACAAAAAAAGGAGACAGCATTCCATAATGCTACAGATACCAGATCAGAGTGGGCACCTACATCCCCACTAGGTCGGGCTTCATTTGTTGCAGTCAAATGTCTGCATAAGGCTACTAGCTCCCACTACAAATACTCTAAATAACACTCAAGTAAAGAATATTCATAGGAATTATTTCCCAATAACTAAGAGCTAAAGGTTTTATAAACCACCAGACTGCACATCTTAGAATCATAGAATCCCATGGCTGCAAGGGACCTTAGAGGGCTTCTAGACCAAGACCCTGTTTAAGTTAGGAGACCTTATACTATCCTGGACAAATGGCTGTCCAATCTTTTCTTGAAAACCTCCAGGAATGGACCATCCACAACTCCATTGATTAATTGTTCTCACTGTCAGGAAATTTCTCCTGGTTTCAGATTGGATCTCTCTTTAATGAGCTTCCACCCATTGCTTCTTCTCCTGCCTTCAGGTGCTTTGGAAAATAAACCAACCCCATCTTTTCTTGACAGACTCTCAAGTACTAGAAGACAGTTGCCATGTAACCCACAATGCTTCTCTTTGATAGGCTTGATATTCCTAGCTCCCCAACTGTTCATAATACCATTTGGCCTCCAGACACTTTATCGTCTTTGTTACTCTTCTCTGCACACTATTCTATACTTGTGCATTTGTTTTTTCTTGCCTAAATGCAGAAGCTTAATTTTCTTACCACTGAACTACAACTTGCTAGACAGGCCCCAATGCTGAGGTCTCTCAAGATCCTTCTGAATCTGGAATATATCTCCCAGGATGTTAGCAATCCCCCCTCCCTCCCCAGTTTGATGTCATCTGAAAATTTGATGAGTTCCCCTTCTATCCCCTCATCTAGATCATTTATGAAGAGCCAGAAGACAGAACCTTGAGGTACCCCACTGAGACAGAACCTTGAGGTACCCCACTGCATGCTTCCCTCTGTGTAGATGTAGTTCCATTGAGTACTATAAGCTGAGTTTGGTTGGTCACCAAATGTGAATTCATCTGAGGCTGTGGTCAAATGCCTTACTGAAATCCAAGTATACTATAGCTACAGCATTTTCCTGATCCACTAATTTAGTTGCTTTATTAAAGAAGGCAAAAAGTTTGTCTTGCATGATCTGTTTTTAACAAACCCATGCTGGCTTCTAGTAATCACCTAGTTTGTTAATAGCTCAAAAATCTACTGCTTGATTATCTTTTTCCAGGATTTTCCCAGGGATTGATGTCAAGCTGATTGGTTTATAGTTTCCTGAATGAGGTTGAGAAATACTGATCTAGACACTTAAAAACTAAAAAGATTTATATGTATAATGGGGTATTAGCTTGAAAGTTTGCCCAATGTTTTATCATTGCAGTTTTCTGATTCTGCTTAAGATTTTATTTTTATTGCTAGTTGCAGGATTGTCAATGCTGAGGTTTTACTGACTTCACAGAACAACAATAACAATAGTAATTAAAAAATGGTGCCATATTTGAAGAACCAGGAAGGATTTGAACAGTAGTTCAACATAATCATTGTAAGAGATGGGAGTGAATAGAAAATATGTTCCCACCCTCCTACTCTCTCCCCCTCCCCCTCTCCCCCCTCCCCCCTCCCTCCCCCCTCTCTCTCCGCCCTCCTTTCTCTCTGTATGTGTATGTGTGTATGAATGTCCCATCCACCACCATTGTCTTTTTGTGAATGAAAACAAGCAACGGAGATGAAGAAAGCAATTGCAACAACCCAGCCAAATTTGTGGCATACATAACACAGAAGTTAAAGGCTATTCATACAGATAAACTTCATGATCAAAATCCTAAACTCTCATTACAATCCCAGCAAGAGGGGGAACAATTTAAGCACAGCATGTATCCTTCAGCTTCTGTTGGTTTCCACCATTCCACACTTTGCTTTGAAACAAAATAATAAAAACTCAAGTGGAAAATAACTAATTTTCAAAATGGAATTTGTGGGGCTTTAAACCCAACAACAAATATTGTTGAGAGCTCAGTGTAATGAAATTGTCCAATGAGGAGAAACAGTTTCATTAAATGACTGCAAATAGCCATTCATCATTTATATGTTGATTCTTTCTTCCAAAATATATTACATATGATGAAAGAGCGTATCTATGTTGGAGAGAGAAAGATTTGTGCAATGTATACATTTGTATCTTTAGAGAGTCACCGTATAGGGGAGATGGGCGCATAAAATATAATTAATAAATAATTTTTTATCAGGGTCACACAAATCATTCCAAAGGTATACTTTGGAAGATATTGGCATTTTATGAGGCCTTTCTTTCTGAATAGTTTTGAATATTTCAAATGAAGAGGCTGTACAAACAGGGAGATAAAGAGGATACCTGACAGCAAGCAGCTTCTAAAGCAGGATGTGATTATTTTAATAATTCAAAACAAAGTACTTCAAAAAGAGCATTCTTTTTGTGCATCACAAAGAATCTATTTCAAACGATTTTCACAGATCTTCTGTCTATCTATCTATCTATCTATCTATCTATCTATCTATCTATCTATCTATCTATCATCTATTTATCTATCTATCTATTCTACTTACCTATCATTAACAAAGGATATTTTTGTAAAGTGAGATTAGTCCCTTGCCATACTAAATATTATAAATGAGATTAGAGGTTTAAGAATGGGCATTGTGGCAAAATCTAGTCAGGGCTGTCAAACTCCTGGATGCATCATGTGCTGGCCACACCCACACCCAGTTTAAAGAAGGGGAAACGTCATATGATGCCGCCATGACAACATAAGTTTGACACCCCGGTCTAGGTAGTCATAGAACATCTTGCACAGAAAATGCATTTTTATTTAGAGCTATGTATTTCTCATTCATAACTACTGTACTAATTTAATAATATGTATTTAGCATACGGAATGTATTCAGTTACCCGCTCAATTCTTTTGGGAGATGTCCTGTAATACAAAATTCCAAAATGGAATATATGCCTTGATTTCCACAACCCACCAATGTACAAGATGCTCAACTCATGCATAGTCCTGACTACACGAGGATAAAAAAAAAGATAGATACATGCTCAACATTTTAAATTAGAATCATTATATATTATGCAGCTAATGTTGAGACATACATTTCAAGATGAAAATTACTGCAGGAATAATGAATTGAATAAAGGGTGGGTAGCAAATATACAAGACAATTAATCTGGTTTTAAAAGGGATTTTTAAAAAACTCCTAAGATAAACTCTCCCCTCTAGCATTTT
Source organism: Notechis scutatus (assembly GCF_049901735.1). NCBI lineage: Eukaryota > Metazoa > Chordata > Lepidosauria > Squamata > Elapidae > Notechis > Notechis scutatus. Next base: position 93,078,577 of record NC_142010.1, on the reverse strand, counting down.
TAAGATCCAGATCCATTTTGTGCTATATGTCCTTACCCAATAAAAGCTTGATATTATATATTAATAATAGAAATAGCACCTAGACTTATATATCACTTCATCCTGCTTTACAGCCCTCTCTAAGCAGTTTACAAAGTTAACATTTTGCCCCCAGCAAACTGGGTCTTCATTTTACCGACCTCAGAAGAATGGAAGATTCAGTCAACCTTTCAGCCAGTAAGGGTCGAACTCCTGGCAGTGAGCTTAATTAGCCTGCAATACCGCACTCTAAACACTGCACCACTACAGCTCAATAAATAAGCCATAATCAGCAGCATTCATGCTATATCAAGCGTGACCTGTACATGTAATAATTGCTTCTTTCTTCTCAGTTTAAAAAAAAGTGGGTTAAGAGCCAAACTAATAAACATTTTCCCCTGGAAACAGGGGCCAACAACTTTTTATTAGAATGAGTTTCAGCTGTTATATTGTGAGGTGTATCTGGGTAGAAGAGGTGTATGCAGGAATGTATTTCTGTGTGGTACGTGTGGAAGGAGAAATAGTTTTTTTACTGGAGTTCAGGTATTAATATAAATTGTATTTGGAATAATCTGTGAAACCCACTAGAAGTCCCTGAGGGAAAAGTTCTTTATTTTAGCTTGGTAAGGTTGCTCTTGTTTTTGCATGCAGCCAAAAACCTTAGAAAGTTTGTATGTTTTTGTAAATATAATTCATTATTAAAAAAAAAAAAAAAACCAAGTACAGGATGGTTGCATTCATTTTAACTGAAACCCTGCCCTCTACAACCTTTGTAGAAGCATATGAGATGTTCTGAATAAAAAATTATCTCTTGATTGGTATTTATTTTATGTAGCAAAATAGCCACTTGCTGTATGTGCAAATATTATGCAATCAATGCTTGAATTTCAGCTGTTTGGAACGTAGTCCAAATCTAATTTAAAAATCAAACATTTTATGTTTGCTTTTCAACTAAATGGCTTTGCTTTTGAGAGGATTGCTTTTCAACATGAATCCTGTGAATTGCTATTTTATCATCCTTTTCCTGATTTCACAATAAGTCTAGTATATTTCTTAAAGGCACAGGGCTAGAGAAAGGGAAATCACCACAATTTCTTGCCTCGCCTTAATGACAAATCTGGCAATTTGGGGTCAGTCATTCTCTCTCTCTCAGCTCTAGGAAAAAACACTGTAAGCCAGTTTCAAAACTCATTCCAAGAAAACTGCAGGAACTTGTCTGGGCAGCCACCAGGAATCAAGATTGACAATATCAATATGTCTTGATTTGAGTATTCACATGAACCACCAAACATGTCACATGTTTTGCACAATTCTCAACTAGAGGTAAAAGTACTCCCCAGAGAACCAGTCTCAGGCAAATGCCTGGCACAGAACTTGCCACCTAAGTCAGAAAAAATGTCCAGCCCTAACAAGGCAAGATGGTTGCTCCCCAGCCATCTAGATAAGGAATTTGCTCCTAGTCTATGCCTGCGCCTATCTGCAAATACTATCACAGATTGATTGAATATCTGCCATCAAATCAAGGTTGACCTTTAGTGACCACAAATTGAATTAGCAGACAGAATCCCGAAATTCAATCACCCTATGTGATTTACCATGGAAGCCCATTAGAACTCTTCTTCTTCAGAAGGGGCAACCAACCTTACTTTAGTCTTCAATTTAATTTTTGACTGGGCTGGCTGGTAAGTGCTCTGATTCAAGGATTAAAAGTGAACACATTTCTCTGTGTTGTATTGCTTGTAAATTGCATAGTGTTGCTATGATTAAGTAGGCAGTTATATAAATTCTCTAAACAAACACAAACACACGCACACACACACTGCTTAGTATACCTGCAAACACAACCAAATCAATTTGATAAGTCAGAGGCTAAAATATAGTTCTTGGAATTGATGGTTTATAAAACATTTAATTATTAGGTCATTGTGGAATATCTCTGAATATTCTTTATAATTTCATACTACAATTTCATTGAGTATGATTGTAGTGGAGCCTTATGGAGGTATCTGACTGTACCAAACAAATGCTAAACTAATGGGGGATGTGGGTGCTTACTTATCTGCCTGGCCACAATAAAGGATCTCTGCACTTTTAATTGAGTTCTCTGAGAGAGATTCATAGTCACATTTACAATCCAATCCTTGGTTTACAATGTCATGGAGCAGCACTCTGGATGTTTATGCTGGATATGAGCCAGAATACTCATAGCTGGATCTATGATTTTTTCATGCTGCATCAAAAGTTCTAGCAGTTGCGAATCACTTGGAGCACAGAGCAGTTCATCTCCTTCCTGGATTATCTTTCATGAATTGCCAAAGAATTCCTCCATAGGTTCAGAGAAAGTAGCTTATCAAATGTTCTATGGCTTCAAAGGACAGGTCTTCTGGATGTGTTAGCTCATTCTTTTTCGAATTACATTTTAGCATTTCAGGATAGGAGGGAATAAATATGAGTTCGGTTTGATTTCTCTAACATCAATAACAGACTTTGGCTAACCTTGAAAAGCTAAGTATCAAAACTGTAAATTAAAGTAGGAAGAAAAAATTATTGGGAAAAGGGCAGTGACAATCTGCTTTTGTATCAATGTCCAGAAAAATACATCCATGTATTTATGAACCCATCAAGAACTGAGGAAGTAAACCTTAATACTGATTCAAAGGAAACCTTACCTGAACACCATTAATCTATAGCAAGCAGAAACCAATAGTTCATATTATACTTTAGCCCAAATATAGTCAGGCCGGTGTAGGTTACTCAGTAAGTCATACTTCAATCATGGCTTAGTGTACATGTGAGCACAATCAATTTGTGTGCAGCTACTCTTAATCTTTCTTTTCAGGGCTTAACAAACAAGATTTGGAAATCCCACTGCACTATTCTGTCTAGCAGTATTGTACTTCTTTTTTCTACTGAAATATTTATTTCAGAAGTATTAGGTTATGGATATTTTACATTGGTAAAGTGGGAATTTTTTCAGCTAAACTTTTAATGTTAATATCAATTGACAATGCTAATTTAAATAAGGCATTCAAGCTTGGAAAAATGTGCTAACTGTTGTAAGATGTATATTCCATATAGAGCATTGGCAAATAATTAACCAAAATACATCTTTTGGATCTAGCTCTCTTAAATGACACAATGAGTGACAGATATAATTAATTGGATCATTTTTATCTTTTAGCTTTCAGGGAAGATAGTAAAATATGGTTTATGGGTGAAAATGTTACTATAGTTACTTGCTCACTGGAGTCAATGGCAAAAATGCAAAATGGAAATCATGAATCTTCATCACAGAGCAAAAGCAAATATTTTACTTAGCAGTAGGACATTGTGCCATCTGATCATGGTCAATAAAACAATTCATATAGTTATCCTCTTAATGGCCAGGAATGTATCAGATTTCACAAAGATTTCCTATATTAAGTCACAATTCTTTCATTTCCTTTTGCTGTAGTGCTATTAAACATGATTGGGTATTTTTTTTTTTAGATTGTGTAAGTATTATATCTTTCCCCATAATGTTATTACATTGCATTTACATTGTGTTTCAGTGCTAAAACAAAACTCTTTATGTTTATGTGCGGTCTGCTAAAACAGAAATTGTTGTTTTAGCAGAAGTGTCTAGAGTGACTAAGCTTTGAGAAGTGTCTTCCCACAGATATTTCTCAGAATCTCTTTGAACTCTGAAGAATTTATTCTCATCTGCTACTAAACCTCCCATAAGGGGAACGTATCTCCCTCCTTGGATATCTGATCAGATATTTTAAAAATGATGAACCTTTCACAGATTTTATTTATAACATTAGAAACAGTATCCAGACATATTAGCTATAGGCACAGCAGCAGAATAGAAGTTTTACACTATACAAGCAGCTTGGAGTAACTATCCTTACTGCACCCTTCCCAATTGTGCTCCTTCTACTTGTTTTTGCCAGATGCTGGATCAACATTTCAAAGCATTGTTCTCTTCTCACCTCATCCCAGCACTGGTTTCTCCTTGGGCTTGATCTTCAAACTTCTTCTCAGTTTCTCCTCACAGATGAAACTTTCAGTTCTTCACATCAAGTTGATATAACTGTCAATCATTGCTCTGGTATTTTTTATACAAAGCTTACTATTCTTTCTTCTTCACTGCTGGCTACGCTTTGTAACTGGAGGCTGGAGAACCTACTAGTTCCAGACTTCCTTCTTTTCCTTTCTCCCTGTTTCACACACTTAAAGTTAGGATTTTAAATGTGTTTCTGAGTTGGTTTTTATTTGTTAACTAGATTTAGAAGGCCACCAACTCAAACAATGTGAATCAAGGTGGTATTTGGAACATTTTATTGCTGCTACCATCCAACCATCTTCTTATCCTCCACTTTTTGACTTTTAGGTTGGAGCTAGTTAAACAGTAATCTAGAATTAGCATGTTTAGAATGGAAATTTAACTATTTTTCTTCTCCAAATCTGTATTTTCATCCCAAAAGTTTCTGTTTCTCACGTCCTGCTATTTGGCTAGATATATTATATGTTGTTTCTACCCAGCTTCCATGGTTAATATATATATAGTATTACAAAAAAAAAACCTTGCATCTGGTAGATGTTATAATCCAAGAATATCCGATCAGAATATTTCACCTCCAAATTTACAAGGCTTTCTCAATTATGTTAAGCCATGAAAGGCTCTGGAATCCTATCAAAGGAAAAGGCTTATTAAACACATATTTGTATACTAAAATTGACTAAATCTCTTCTTGGTATGTAAAGAATGACCAACATCTGCTCTATTCTATTCATAAAAGCTTATTTTATTTGTTCTTTGGTCAAAACAGTTGAAGCCTTGTTACATTCTGGGTGCTAGCTGTATCCAGTCAGGGAAGCTGGGGATTATATTAGGCAATAAGATTTAGAGCACATGCAAGAAATTTGATTCAAGACCATAACAATTCTATTAAATTTTGTTTCTGATGCAATTTGTGTGAATCACCTATGGAGAATATTTGGAGAGACCAATCCTCAGTTCAGTGTCTGCTAACACATTTAGTTAATTTTTGTTTTTCTTCAGCAGATAGCAAAGACTCCTGTTTTTCTGTGCCAAATCATTGTTGTTTTCTTCAGGCTATTTTCTGTGTTCTGACTGCACTGATAGAGTTTGGAAGGGAATTCAAACTAGCATTTTTAATGAAAAATATTTTTGTTCCAAATACCATAGTCCAGGAATATATTACACTGGCTTTGTTCTTAAGACCAATTTTTGAACTATAAGTTACCCAACCATAGTTTAACCTAAATGTTGTATAAAGTTGGCCTGTAGAATTAGTTTATGGCTCACTGTATTACAGTAACAGGGTAATTGAATTAACTGAGGAACCTATGGTTTAATAAAACATGGATAGGTGGTAAAATGATGATGGAGGCAATGGGAAGTGAGGCAGAACAGTCCCAGTCTGTGTTGAATGATATTATGTTAAATCCCAATTCCATTTCTGCACTGAAAAAGGAAAACAGGTTCAAGTGTCAGGGAGATTTTCTCCCTCCCCCCAAGAAAACCATTCTTAGAAGTGAATGGATAAACATCAGTTAGTATAGTGTATTTCAAATTTGACAAGTTTAAGATGGACTTCAAATCCAAGAATACTGGCTGGAGAATTCTGGGAGTTGAAGTCTGTTCATGTTAAAATAATCAACTTTGAAATACGCTGAATATAGTTGCCTCATGCTGGCCTACCCTACACACACACACACTCTCTAGTTTTATTGTTATCCATGGGTCAAAAATTGTGTTCAATGTCAATAGCCTGCTGGTATGACATAGAAACTTTATAGAATTGACCCTGAGACAGAACATCTCTCAGAGCTTCAGCCTAATGAGGTGGACAGTTTACAAGGCCAGGCTATTGGAGATGCCGCTTGAACTTTGTCATCACTTATACATGTATTAGTTCCACTATAGTTAACCTTTCTTAGAAACTTTGCTTTCTAAAACAATATGAAATGCTTCCAGATTCATAGTATTCAAATTCTATCATATGTTTAGGATTTAAAAATGTAGACACAACATGCCCACATTATACAGTCATATTTTCAAATATTTTGACATCTCCTCAAAAGAGAAAAAAAAATCATAAGATAAAAATACATTCAAAATATTGTAAAGGTTTTCAGCTACAATTTCCCTTCTATCTCTGAAGGACTACAGCTGGCTCTTCTTTCTGAAGTGGAAAATTAAGGCAAAATCTCTACCAATAAATCTCAGAGCATAACTTTTCTCTTCAAAGAGAGATTCTTCTTCTGCTGCCTATTACTAACAAGACTAGAAAGAGATGCTTGTGTGTGTGTGTGTGTGTGTGTGTGTACAAGCATCTCTTGTGTATATGTATATGTATAAGTGTGTATATACATGATTGCTTGTGTGTGTGTGTGTGTGTGTGTGTGTGTGTGTGTATTCTTAAGTCTGTTTTGAAGGCAGTCCTGATGTGATGTCTGTGTAGTACCTTACTAATTTTGTCTGTAGTACCTCTTATGTAGGGCAGGACAGCTGTTCCATAGGTCTGTTCAAAACAGACAGAAAAATAGCAGCCATCCTTAGCAACCCCAAAGATAAAATTGACCTGGAAAACCAAGGCATATACGAAGTCCCCTGTGCATCATGCCCGGCCACATACATTGGACAGACCAATAGAAGAATAAGTACCCGCCTGGATGAACACAAAAATGCAGTCAAAAAGCTGGAACACATTTCCTCACTAGTCCAACACATGGAAGCCACAGGTCATAGCATCAACTTCAATGGCACCAAAACCCTGGCCACTATGGAAAACCCTAGCCACAGAGTCATTAGAGAAGCCATAGAGATTGAAAAAAGACCAGAAAGCATGAATAGAAGAGATGATTCCACCAGGCTGTCAATCATTTGGAAGCCTGCACTCATAAACAAAAAAATCTCCACACCACAAGCCAGGCAAACACCTGGGCACAAACAGATCCCCCCTGATACCTCCAGCTCAAACACACCCCAACCAGGCACCCAGATGAAACCCAGCTTCCTAACTAATGATAGCCGTCCATTTACCCGAAGCCAAGCTGCACTAAAGGCCTCCATTAAAGTAACACAATGCTGCCAGCCAATCAAGATACAAAAAGAGCCAAAAACCAGACAGAAGATATCAGAGACACCCATCAAGCAGAACACAGCAAACTCCGAGACCAATAAACACAGACCAAAACTCCCAACCAATCAGGATGAAGAAAAAACCATTCTGGCACAGCAATAGGCTGCCCCAAATTTAAATCTGAAACCACTGTAAAAGTCTGACCCACAGACGGACACAATACAGAAGCCTGATGATGGCAGATGAGATTCTGCTGAAACGTTGCTACAACTTTAAAAGAACTACAATGACGTGGGAAAATACCCGGACATGGGAGGCAATATTTTTAGCTGTGCTCTGCTAAACAACAGATTTTGCTTCTCTATCCTATAGGTGTCAGGATGGAAGTAGCTTTAGCAAATTATATACAAGTATGTACTGACCCAAACACACCACTGCTCTTTCAGTCAATGTAAAGGGGCCACCACAGCATGACCTGAAATATATGAAATACAGTGAACAAAGTGGGAAGAGGTTTGCTTACACTGCCACCTCTTGATGTTTTTTAAAAATTACATATTTGACCATACTCTGATCTCCAAGATGGTTATTATAATATAGCACTTAAAGAAAACCACATATCACATTTAGTATATTTGGTTTAAAATGTTGCCTTTAACTCCTTCTCCCCTAAATAAGTTTTATTAAAAGATTTTACAAAGATTTAGAAACATAGACAAAGAAATAGAAGAAATTATAAAGGGGTAAAAGAAAAAGTGAAGAACTAAAAAAAGAGAGAAAAGGGAAGATATCTAAAGAAGAGACTTCCAATCTTTGTAGCTGTAATAAACACAAGAATTATCAACTCCATCATCCCACTTCCCATATCATAATTCCTTTCTTCTAATAAACAAACTTTTGTAATCAATAAATCCCAAAATCAGCTATTTATTTTTATACATTTTCAGCAAAAAGCCCATAATATATTTGCAGGATCCTCACGAATCACGTGATCAAAATTTATACACTTGGCAACTGATTCATCTTTATGACAGTTGCAGTGTCCTGAAGTCATGTGATCACCTTTTGCAACCTTCTGATAAGCAAAGTCAATGGGGAAACCAGATTCATTTAACAACCATGCTACTATAACAACTGCAGTGATTCACTTAACAATTGCATCAAAAAAGGTTGTAAAATGGGGAAAAACTCACTTTATTTATTTACTTATTCATTTATTTATTTATTTGATTTGTCAATCGCTTACAAGATAATAGGTATAAGTATTAACATAGTTATGAATACATGAAATGGGTACATATAAGAAAAATAAAAGAAACAACCGGACAGGGACGGTAGGCACGTTGGTGCGCTTATGCACACCCCCTACAGACCTCCTAGGAAAGGGGTAAGGTCAATAGTAGACAGTCTAGGTTAAAGTTTTTGGGGTTTGGGGAAGAAACCAGAGTCAGGTAGAATGTTCCAGACATTGACCACTCTGTTGCTGAAGTCGTATTTTCTGCAATCAAGTTTGGTGCGGTTAACCTTGAGTTTGTATCTATTGTGCATTCTTGTGTTGTTATGGTTGAAGCTGAAGTATTCATTGACAGGTTAGATCAGACCGAAGACGGCGTAATTCAAGGTTTTCTAGGTCTAGAATTTCAAGTCTGGTGGCATAAGGTATTCTACAATGAGTAGAGGAGTGGAGAACTCTTCTTGTGAAATATTTCTGGACTTTCTGAACTGTGCTAATATCAGATACATAATGTGGGTTCCAGACTGATGAGCTGTATTCGAGTATTGGTCTAGCAAATGTTTTGTATGCTCTAGTTAGTAGTGTGATATTACCAGAGAAAAAGCTACGTCGGATTAGGTTGACAACTCTTAATGCCTTTTTGGCTATGTACTTACAATGGGCTCTAGCACTTAGATCATTAGAGATGAGTATTCCAAGGTCCTTTACAGAGCTTGGATCATCAACAAGGTCTTGACTATTCAGCTTGTATTTTATTTTCTGATTTTTTTTGCCAATATGTAAGACAGAGCATTTCTTTGTTGAGATTTGAAGTTGCCATTTGTTTGACCATTCTGATACATAGTCAAGATCCTTTTGAAGGGTAGCAGTATTGTCTGTGGTATTGAACAGCTTTATATCATCAGCGAAGAGAACGCAGTTGCTCTTAATATGATCACAGAGGTCATTTATGTAGAGTATGAAGAGAGTTGGTCCTAGAACACTTCCTTGGGGGACACCCCTATTGACAGGTATAGAATTTGATAGGACACTCCCAATTTTGACCATTTGTTGTCTGTTTGACAGGAATGCTTCTATCCAGTTATGCGGTTGTCCAGAGATACCACAAGATTTTAGTTTTAGGAGTAGTTTATCGTGTACCACTGAATCAAAGGCTTTACAGAAGTCTATGTAGATTGCATCTATTGCTTTGCCCTGATCGAGTTGTGTAGTCCATATGTTTTTGCAGTGTAAGAGTTGCAGATTACAGGATAGTTTTTTTCTGAAACCAAATTGTTTATTGGAGAGTAGGTTGTTTGTCTCTAAGTGGAGGATAATGGATTGGTTAATAATTGATTCCATGACTTTACAGGTGATGCACATAAGGAGATTGGTCTGTAATTCTCAACTAGGCTGGGCTCTCCCTTTTTGAAGATGGGGATGACCGTGGCTTGTGACCATAGGTTAGGCAAGGAGCTGGTCCTGAAAGATTTTTCAAAGATTATGCTTAGAGGTTCAGCTATGGCAGTGGATAGCTTTTTCAAGACGTAGGCATATATTCCGTCCGGTCCAATAGACAGAGATGGTTTTAGATTGCATAGTGCTTTTTCAACATTGTCTTCTGTAAAATCGATATGTATTAGATCATTGTAGTTGTCTGTGGTTCGGCTAGGAAATACTGGGCATGATCCATTGCTGTTTACAAATTCTGAGCCAAAGAATGTGTTAAAGATGTTGGCTTTAATGGTGTCATCGTTGCAGTCTTTACCATTAGGTCCTATCAGGGGTAGGATGGACCTTGAGTCTTTTAGTTTGTTGTTTACAAAATTGTAAAAAGTATGGGTGGAATTGGTGCGTAGAAGGTTTTTCTCTTGTTTAGTGTGATAATTGGTGCATTCAGTCTTTATCTGGTGGCATAATTTTTTGTATCGGCTGTTGAAATTGGCAACGTGACCAGATTTGTTTTTCTGCCAGGGTGATCTCTTTTTGGATTGAAGTTTCCTTATTGTTATGGGTAATCTGTTTTTTTTTGTTTTTTGTTTTGGGAGTTGTTGTTGTTGCATATAGTTTGATGACTCTTTTGACTTCAAGTAAAAATATGTTGTAATAGTCTTCAACAGTATTGCATCCAGTGAATAGAGATTGCCAATCAAGGGATGAGAGATCATTGTCTATAAGATCATAGTTGCCTTTTTTGAAGTTATAATTGGGGATTACGTCATTGTGATGAGTTTTGTGTGGGCATATGTTGAGACAAAAGTCAATCATATTGTGGTCACTGTTAGAAAAGGGTTCTTTAGTTTGTATTCCATAAATTAAATTCAAACTATTGCAGAAGATGAGATCGAGGCAGTTGTTTAGTCTAGTATTGTTGGTTACTAGTTGTTCCAGTCCCAGATTTGTAACAGCATTGTAGAAGATTGCGTGTATGGGTTCAGTTGTACATTCGTTTAGAGTCCAGTCAATATGAGGTAGATTGAAGTCACCAAGAAAGATAAAAGCGTGTGGGCAGGATGTTGCCCATGTTCGTAGTGAATTTAGCTTAACAAATCTTAACAAATCTCACTTAACAACCTAAATTTGGGCTCGTTTGGAGTCGTAAGTCGAGGACAGCCTGTGAAGCTTTATCCACAAGTCAATGAACAGACACATAACATTTTAGAAATGATATTAAAACGAATCTCTTCCAACCTCACAGCTGTTATCAATGCTTAGAAGAAACAGACAGTTTCAAGGTAGCATTAGGAACCTGGTCATATGAGACCAGAAGCCCTGTTGGACCAGAAGGCACTGGCATGCGGACAAAAGGAGAAAGCCTGGCCAATTGGCTACCATCAGCCTTCTAATTTGATGAAAGAGAGAAGCAGCTGGAAGAGGGGGTTTGGATTAATTTTAGTACTCAGTGGTGCTGATATTGCAAAATCCCAAAATAATATCCCAAGTATATCTAAGCAGTATGGAGAAAATAGGGGCCTTAGGGCCAGCTGTGGATATATCTTTAGACGTGTATCAAATATAACAAAAGCTGGAACAGAAAACAGCCTCATTTGGTGCTTGTTTAGTATCATTACTGAGCCAAATTGAGGAAATGAATGATTTGGGCCAAGCAGCTGTGATAAAAATCAAAGCTTTAAGCAAGAATGGGTGACCTGAATAAAAATAAATAAATAAATGGCCATTTGTGATCTTTTATTAAGCCAGCATTGCCTTACGCAGAAGAAAATGAGGATTGGGGTAGTAGACCCTCTTCTTCCCAGAGAAGGCCAGGTCTTGAAATGCCTCTTCCTATTTGTCTCTGTTGCAAAATATTCCAGGGTTGAATTCTTTTCTTACTGACGTTTCACTTGATTTCAGTAATGGAGCTGAAATAGCTCTTTTCCTACAGATTAAATCAATCAATCTCAGCTAAAACTGGGTTTGCTTACTGGGAGCTGTTTTCTTTCTAGAAACAAATGCTATGGCTGAGTCTGTTGTGACTTTCAAAGAGAGATTTCAAGGCAATGAGCATGTTGATTGGGGAACCATTTTGGCAAAAGTAGTATACAAGTAAGTTTGAATTTGTGGCATGCTCCTTAAAAATAGTAGGACTTTTAAACCCATATTATTTCAGCAGGAAATATTAAACATTCACTCTAAATCTTTCCCATTTAAACCAACAGATTTTTAAAATGTATCAATGTTGGATGGATTGTGCCCTTGGTTTTTAAATTAGTGAAAATGCCAACCCAACTTCAAAGGCCATTTTTAATTTTAGCCTGAAGCTGAAATTCTGCAGGCAGACTTCATTATAATAAATATTTTTCAATGTTAATTTTGGTACATCATCTGCAGAGGTGGTTCAGACCAGTTTGGGTGAACCCCTAGCTGTGATGATCAGCTGGCTCCGAACTGGTTCGATTTGACGATGCAACAAGTAACATTGAAGTAACATTGAAGGTAAGTAATGGCGATAGCTGTGCACACGTGCGCAGTGCATGTTAGACACGTGCTGCACAAAGTGCATGATTAGCGAACCAGTTGTTACACTGGGAGAATCCCATCCCGATAATTTGATATCTACAGTATATACAGATATATACATACCAGTAGTTGATGAACCTCATTTTTATTTAAAAGGATGTTACTTTTTGAATCTTCTATTTGTATTGAATTAAAAGAATTTCTAAAATATTATTCAGCTGAATCTAGCTTTTATACAGCCTTATGTAGGGACAGTAAGTATGGCTTTAATCTGTCCCTTTTCTCTAAAACTATAGTTTTGAAATACAGCCAGACCTTTCCACTGGTTTGGTTTTATATTCTATTTTCTTCAATGTTGTTGGTCAGATATAAAATCATTCTGTATTTAAAGTGTGATTGCCCTTGCCAATTAGGAAAGAAATGAATTATTTTCTCCTGTGTTATCCCTTCTATGTGGACTTATGTGTTTGACTCACCTACACTGGGAGATATTTCTGGTAGGAAGATCAGGCCTTCTAGCACAGGAGCCAACTTCTATACCATCATGGTCTGTTCCTAGGCGATTATGATTTTATAAAATTATAAGCAAATACTCTGGAAACATCTCATTACTCATGAGTATTGTATGTATGTATAAAATCATACCATGCAATTAGAAATATCTTATTCAACTCTTGTGCCTGCCAGGTTTGTTTAATTGTAAAGATATATTATACACATTATTTGTCCTTCTTTAATTGTGTAGGTTTATAGTAGAGCCTGCTAACAAATCTTAAAAGTACAAGAAGAGTTATTTTAACTCTGTTACAAACAACAGCCTTGTGTATTCAAATGCACAATAATTCTAACTTACAAATTTAATTTAAATGCCTATTAATGAACATTATCATCAGATGGATGGAAGCTATCAAATTGATATAGATAATCCAATGTACTGATTTACCAGTAATTTACAATTCTTTGAGCGCTGTACCATTTTGACAGCCCTGATTAGAATTAGGAATTATCAAGCCAGACTTTGCACTTTTTAGAAATGTGAAACTTTGGGTGCAGCTCTTTAGGACTTTCCCACTTATTTTTTTTTTAAATAAATTAATAAATAAAGCTATGAACATATCCAAACACCTTCCTCTTCCTATGTTCCCCACAATAACAACTTGTCAGGTGAATGGGCTGAGAGAGACTGCCTGGCTCAAGGTCAACCAACTGGCTTTCATGGCTAAGGCAGGACTTGAACTGATGGCCTTAAACACCAGATCAAACTGGCCTTCTTTCCTTGAACTAATGCATTTTTATACAACTGATGTGACCTTCAAATTTGATTAGTAAGGACTCAGCAGTGGGTCTCTGTTCCTTGAAAATTTATTTCATTCCACTTTATTAATCTGGCCCAAAAGAAGAACAGAAAAATCATTCTCTTTCTTTCAAATCGAATGAGAATAGTCTTCCTCTTACAGGTGGATGGGGTAAAAATTTGGGGTGGTGATGGTATAATGAGCTTTGTAGAAGAGGAAATCCAAACCCCTTCCTTGGTGTCATCTTTATCAGTGCCCTTGGTGAAACCTCCATTCCTAGATGTTTTAGATTTCAGCCTACATGAAGAGACTTTAAAATACCCCTTGTTTTACCACTGTGTCTAAAATTGGTGATTAGAATGAGAAGAATTCCAGTAAGATGACTTCTCACTATACATGACAAACATAAAAGATAATTACTGCTGAAAAAGCACTGAATATGTTTAATATGAACAGTGTGATTGTTTGAATATTTTAGCCTCAGTGAAAATCTGTTATTGCTTCTTTAAATTCTTGAACAAGTTTTTCAGGTAGTGTGTAGACAACAAAGGACTAATGGGTATATTTGAATTTTTAAAACATACTGAGGAATTCCAGCAAAATTCTCCTGGGGTCAGGTTACTTATTAAAAAATAGTTTCCACAGTAACTGTGGTCTGTGATAATGCACTTATTTGCAAAGTCAAACTTGTAATGATTATCTCTGCAAAATACAGTTTGCCTTTGTCTACTTTTCCAAATAAGCGGACACACTACAAATTGCAGTTGCCCACAATTTTTATTCTCTGACAAAATATTATAGTCCCAAAGGCAGTTTTAAAAATAAATGGTTTCTGGATGCTGGCAGCTTGTTTGCAGAATGCCAGGTCCACATTTAACTTCATTTAAAATTAAATTTTGATGTGTTTTTTTTTAAAAAGTAAAAAAGATGATTACCTTCTATAATTTATGAACAGTTTGAGCAAGAAAGAAAAATAAATATCTGATAGAACTGAAGGACTTGAAACCATTATATTTTTATTTCATTATTTTGTTTTTTAACCTCATTTTGTCTTCTGTGCACAATTATTACTCCACAGTAACTCATGGTTCAGTACCAAGAACAGCTCCCTTACTTTTCTTCTTTGTGTCTCAGTTACATGTTGAGAGATAATTAAAAAGCTAATATATTTATATGGTTTGTTCCATTTGTTTTAAAATAATTAACTTTTTGTTCTGAAGTGCAGAAGCATAGCTTTGCCCTCTTCATATGATCGGTTTCCCAGTTGTTTATCATCAGAAAGCTAGAACGAATGCAAGAGTGGTGACAAATTCATTGTAAATGGAATTAACCTCTTACCCAAATAGAGTATGCCTATCTTTTTGTATTCTGAATGAAGCACCAGGAGAGTTGATGTACTCCAGGTCTTTTCCATTAAACAGCCATAAATAGGCACATAAACATTAACAACTTCTATAGATTATGCAAATGAGATAATCAACCAGCCCAAAAGAGAAATAGACTGCAGCACATCTATACCAGTAATCAGCACTCAGATCAGCATAGATTAACTCCAAGGCCAACTTCAGATCAACTATCAAATAAGCAATACCCCAATCAAGAAACAGCCAAAGAGCCATCAGTAAAGAGCCCAACCAAAGAATCTCTAAGACCGGCCCCACCCACAGAGACAGGCAAGACATCAGAATATAAACTGACAGAAAACAGCACTCCTTACTAGCACTGATGATGTCACCTAGTTAGGGTAATGAAACATCTGCAAGAAAACAAGCAAGCTCAGAGAGCATCAAGGACCTCTTATTTTAGCTTTGAATATCTGTTTGATGTTATGTTCCAACTGGAGTTGGTGAATATAAACTACAGGTAGTCCTCATCGGGGTGGGATTCAAATTTCTTAACAACCAGTTCTGTGGGTGTAGCCTAATTTGTGGGTGTGGCTTGGTGGTCATGTGACTGGATGGGCATGGCTTGCTGACTGGGCATGGTTTGCTGATCATGTGACTTGTTGGGCATGGCTTGTATGTAAATATTATAAATATTTATGTAAATATTGACTTTTTTTTATAAAAAAGAGCAACTTTTACCCAAAATCAGGCAAAACAGGAAGGCAGATTGAGTTGCTCACAGAATCACAGATTCATTCAGAGATCTATCCTTCTGCAATCAGCTACCTGAATCTGCCATATAAAATTTGCTTGCAAGTAAACTCACATAATTAACTCACAACACACCATGTATGTAAATATTGAATTTTTTATTAAAAAAGAGCAACTTTTACCCAAAATTAGGCAGAGCAGGCCGGCAGATTGAATTGCTCATAGAATCAGAGATTCACTTAGAGATCTGTGTTTCTGCCATCTGCTACCTGAGTCTGCACTGAATACTAGAAGCTTCAGGCTCAATTCTGCTTTTAGATTAGCTAGAAGGCAAGAAATCCAACGATTTAACAGATTTAACAGATAATCAGAGTTGGAAGGGACCTTGTAGGTGATCTAGTCCAACCCCCTGCCCAAGCGGGACTCTACACCATTTCTGACAAATGGTAGTCCAATCTCTTCTTGAAAGTCTCAAGTGATGGCGCTCCCACAACTTCTGAGGGCAAGCTGTTCCATTGGTTGATTGTTCTCACTGTCAGAAAGGGAATGGTAGCTAAGTGAACTGTTTTAAGTCAAGGACTACCTTTTATAGAAATGGGGAAAGTTCTAAATGCTTTTTAATTGTAACTTTTAGTAGATCCAACTGATCTAGCCAAGGGTCAGATTGTGAGAATTGCAATGAATCCAGTTTGCACCATAATTTCCCACTTCTGCACAAGATATTAGAGGCCAGAGGTGAGGTTTTGCTTTTCTGTCTGCTTTCATTCTAACTAGTTGCTTCCATAAAATGTGAGTAAGAACTAAAGCCTTAGATTTTCACATTCCTCTTATCTCCTTAACTCTGGACAAGGCCAGATCATACTTTTAAAACCATGTGCCTTTGGTATATTCACTTCTGGTATATGCACCTAGGCCTAATCTGAACAATAATTGCCTAAAATTTCATTTGCAATTTGCACTTGGGTGGAATTATAGTAATTATAAATTAGGTGGCAACCAGCAGTCAAGAACTTCCAGTAGAAGGTAGGGCTGTGAGTCAGATGAGAAACAAATTCCAGATTTGCAAAGAATTGTTACCAATTTATTATATTTGCTCTATTTGCTCTGTGATCCAAGATATTTGTCCATAAAAAGAAAAAAAAATGGGAAACTCATTTTTATGTAAGTATGGCACCAACCCCCTATTTTTAAAAAAATAATTGGAAAGAGACATAATGAATATCTGCCATAGGTCAGTTACCAGATGTTAATTGACTTGTTGGATGCATATTTAACATTTGTCCAAAGGATGGTAATTAAGATGATTAAAAATAAAATAAAGTGTTTCAAAACAAATTAAACAGGGATACACTAAAACCAAATAAAAATACAGGATTGTAAACATAAGATAATCAATGACTCAAAAAGGCTACTTTACATTTTGTTCAGTTTGATTCTGGAATCCTCGATAGCTTCCCCAGGTTCTTATCTGCTTCCAGGCAGAACTATAATTCATCATGTCTTATTTCTGGACTGCATTTAAGTGGCCTGGAATTACATTCTCAATAGTAGTTTGTGGGGCCAGGACTAGAACTAAAATAGATTCCCTATCACTTATTGTTACATTTAATCAAACACAATTCACCCTCCTGTCACAGATTTTATAATTCCCCTTTGGACATGTTCAACACCACAAATCTTACAACTGCTTTTTGGAAATCTGAAAGTTTTATCTAACATTTGGGGATGATGGGTGAGCGATTCTTCTTTCCTCCCATCCCATAGTTTTATGGAAGAAATGCCTGGTCTTCCCTGAGACAGATTTTTGGCTGGCTGTATGGAGGAATTAAAAGATGTACTCTCTTATCCTATCTGAAACATGTATAGCCTCAGGACACTGAATTTATCAGAATTAAAGAGAAAAGCCACTCTGCAAAGATACTAACATATTGACAGTGATTCATTGCTGCAGGCATATTAGATAGGGATGAATTTAATGCGCAATTGCTGAGTTCTGACTTCTGGGTAGATTTTATTTCTCTCTTGATTTTTTTTTCCTGAAAGCGTGCCTGCTGCTCAGTTTCTCCCACTTCTTTTTATCTCCTGCTGACAAATGGGTGCCTGGATTAGGACCAATATAAAGGATTCCCATGAGGGAAACAGCTGGAAAACGCAGACTGGTTTCACTAATGTGTCTGTTGGTTTCCATTCCTTGAGACCTTGAGGTTTCGTTTGCTCTCTTTTGATTGTCAGTAGGCAGCTGACTGTGCTTGCAAGCTTTGTGATGCTTGAGGTCACATTGCATAAATTTAGTGGTTGCCTCCTGGCTTGAATTATAAAATTATCAGGTACACTCTAGGTTAAGTGGAACCATTTTTGTGGGTGTATTCTAAATGGATAGCAGCCGCACAGTGGGCACAAAATGTACAAAGAAAACATATTTCTCCCTGCCAAACTCAGAAAACATTAAATTCAATGGAAATATCTAATGATTATTGTGTGTGCCTGGACTATAAGAAAAGTAGGCTTTGATGGAAGAAGCTGTGTTTTAGCACTTCAATGTTATATACTTTGCTGAAGTGGTGTGAGTGAAGTTGTATCATCAAGCTTTCGGTCCTTTCTATCTGTTTCTGAGTAGGAAGGAAGGATTGGAGAAACATGAAGGTCTGAGTGATTTACAGTAGAGTAAAAACAAGTTCTTCCAGGGTGCATTCTCCTGATTTACTCATAATTTGATTTAAATTTATGTATGTATGTATGTATGTATGTATGTATGTTTGTATGTATGCAGGGGTGGGATTCAAATTTTTTAACAACCAGTTCTGTGGGCATGGCTTAGTTGGTGGGTGTGGCTTGTTGGTCATGTTATTGGCTGGGCATGGCCAACTCAATATCACTCATATCGAGGAACGCATCTCCTCACCTGGCCTCTCATGACTATGGGGATGCTGCAACAGTCGTAAGTGTGAAAAATGGTCATAAGTCACTTTTTTTTTGTAACTTTGAATGGTTACTCCACACAAAGTACCAGCACAGGAGGGGTAAAAAACTCCAGAGACGGTCCTGAGACAGGAAGTCTAGTCCTGCCAAGAATGTAATAAGGGTTAATGGAGAGGCAGTTTCTGTAAGCAACACCAGAATATTTCCTTCCTGCCTTCCTTACAGGATTAAGCCAGTAATTTCTTCTCCGAACTGTTTAGAATGTTACCAACCAGTTCTAGCGAATAGGTGCGAACTGGTAGAATCCCACCTATGTATGTATGTATGTATGTATGTATGTATGTATGTATGTATGTATGTATGTAGTATGTATTTTACTACCCATCTCACTATTTTGGGAGAGTCTGGGCAGCTTTATACCCTTTCCAGTAAAACTTCCCTTCTCTCCCTCTCATCTTGCTCTAGCTGGCAAACTTGGATACTAGTTAAAAAGGCTGAAATCTGCCAAGACTTGAATATATACAAGAATTGGAGGAAACTACCAAGTATGTCCCATCCCAACTGCATTCAATGTATTCATTGTTATTTAAATTCAAAAATAAATATTTAACATTTCGTTTTAAAAGTTAAATATGATTTGCATTAGAATTAATCATGTGTTAAAAATGGAATTTCTGTTTCAATCACTGAAATTTTTATTAAATATAAATTACTAACCATGAGAGCATGATGAAATGAACTGCATACTATACAAAATATGGTGTAAAACATTATACAATACAGGCTATTTTATTCAATAGCAAGGAACTACATCTATTGGGGCTATCTTAAAAAGTCCATCTGTGAAATCACTTTTAAGACAGAAAAAAAGATTGCCAGAATATTTCTGAGCAACAAAGCTTCAGTTTAATGAAATCCCATTGTCCAGAAACCCCATTATCTGTGCAGAATCTGTTAACCATTTGGTATGATTTTTTATGGATCATTTCCTTACTCTTGTGCTAACCAAGAAGTTGGATATTGTTATAGGTTGTGAGAATAACCTCAAAGAACAGGAGGAAAAGCAGTAGACATGGTCAAAGAAAAAAAAGGGGTGGGTGGGTGGGTGGGTGGGGAAACCAGCCCAAAATCAGAACGGAATTTGAGAAAGTATTTCAGACTTAAATCTTCAGGTACAAGGAAAGCACATTCAGGGTTGCAAGATTATATTTACCTAAGCCTATACAAGGTAATTTTTAATTTTCATGACTTTGGTGTAAACATCTGGTGTACTTTGAAGGACTAACAGATATATCCAATGAGTCGATACAAGTGAAACAGGCAGTAAAAAGACCTTTTTCTATATTACAAATCAAAATTGTAAAAAGGGAGGTGTTTTTTTTTTTTAAACTCAGTCCAGAATAAATCTTAACAATAAATATGTTGTTTTAACTGGAGAACCAGTTTGGTCTAGTGCTTAAGGCATTAGGCTAGAAAGCAGGAGATCATGAGTTCTAGTCCCACCTTAGCCATGAAAGCCAGCTGAGTGACTTTGGGCCAATCATTCTCTCTTAGCCCAAACCACCTCACAGGATTGTCATTATAGGGAAAATAGGAGGAGGAATGTGTGCTGGCTAGGTTCACTGACTTGAGTTATTTGTCAAAATAACTTAAGGGCAGGATGTAAATAAATAAACACCTATACAAAAAATAGCACTTAGATAGCTAACAAGTGTAGCCAATTATAGTGTTGCTTTACTCTTTGCACTACCCCACTGTTCAGTCTAAAGCGACTTTGTGAGAAAGCACTAGTGAAATATCATACAACAGAGATTAAAATCTAATTTACATTGTTAAACCACTGTTTATTTTCTTTCGACTTAGAATATGGTGTAAACCCATATAAATAATGGTATGCAGTCTAAAATGATACCTGAAAGTGTCCTCAGTGTTCTTGGAATAAGTTGAACACCTGCAACTTTGGGCTAACCATTATTTTTCAGCCCTACTTTGAACTCAGTATTATACATTTTTGATTCAATAGCTTTTTGTCTTCTTTTTAAAAAAAGGTAAAGTCTAGTCATGTCTGACTTTAGAAGGTGAGGCTCATCTCTGTTTCCTAGCTGAGGGAAACAGGGTTGTCTGAATGTGGCCAGCATGACTATGTTGCCAAGGTGAAAAGAATGATAACTTCTCCCTAATTATCCCCCCTTATTTTTTATGTTTGTCCTGTGTTTTGTTTCTTGAAAGAAGCAAAACCGGCTCTGTACCTGATGCTGCTTCTGCTTACTTTATTATATGGAAATGAGAACTGGGTGTGTCAGGAGAAACATAAAGGTAAATTGAATGGAGTAGGAATTGAACTTTAATAAGTGTCTCTCTTGTTCAGGGATAGAAGTGATAGGATCAAGAAACAGTGAAGGTTGAATAGTAAAATGGCTGGCATGAAATACATTGGGATGGTTTGGTTATTTAGAGGGGGTCCCAGAATAGATAAGCGTAGGAGGTCTTGGGGATGTGGAAAAAAATCACACTTGGATGGATATTTTAAATGTAAATAGCCTTTTATCGGTCCGAATAACAGATTTTGCCAATAAGAAGTTCAAAGAAGCTGAACATTTTATGCACAAAATACAGTGTATATGTTGTCTATATATTCCACAATTCAGTTTAGTCACTGTATTAGGATTTCTCTAATGTTAAAATCTGTCCAGATATGTACATGTGATGTAGATACAGCACTGCCACTTCTGTTTCACATTATATTGTGCTGCTCCATGAAGCATCGAAAGATACAGGTAGTATCGACTTACAACCACAACTGAGCTCAAAATTTATATTGTTAAGTGAGACATTTGTTAAGTGAGTCTTGCTCCATTTTATGACTTTCCCCACTGATTTTGCTTGCCAAAAGGTCACAAAAGGTGATCACATGACTCTGGGACACTGCAACAGTCATAAATATGAGTCAGTTGCCAAGCGTCTGAATTTTTCTCACATGACTGTGTGGATGCTGCAATGGTCATAAGTGTGACAAATGGCCATAAGTCACTTTTTTCAGTGCCATTGTAACTTTGTAACAGTCACTAAATGAACTTGTAAATCAAGGACCACCTGTACTAAAAAAATAAATAACTCAACATTATTCATTGCCTTTCATAAAGAAGAAGGATTGAGGTGTAAAAGCTACTCTCTTAATAATTTTTTTGTCTGGTTATTACCACTTGGCTTCTAAAGTATTTACTTCCTGCTCTCCTGTGATAACAGCAAACTGCAAGGAGACAGATAAAATAACTCTCATTATGTTCTTGTGTTCAGGAATAATCTTATGCTATGTTATTTTATTTCAGCACAGAGCCATGGCAGCAAGATCGCCTGAAGGCTAATTATCACTTGATGCACTGGGTATATCTCTGGCTCATTTACCCAATCAAAGGGGAGGTTGAGGTTGGGTGTGTTTTGTAGGATTTTCTCCCCCAATATGTGTTTGCCAAAGTTAGAATCTAGAATTGAACATAAAAGAGAAGGGTTGAACTGGGAATAAATATTCAGCCAGTTTTTCACAAATGTGGCATAGGTACTTATGTATTTTAGGCCTTCTATGTAGTCAGGCCTGGAAAGACAGTAAAAACTCTACATCCAAATGCTACTGCTGCTGTTTTTTTTTTTTTTTGTTGTTTTTTTATTTAAGATCTCTATGGCAGGTGCACTGGCAAGTATAACTTCCACAGGAGTAGTATTTCCAGATGTAACTCTATTTATCTATGATATATTGGCCTATCACGATTTCTTAATAGAGATAGCATACTAACTTCAAAATTAGTCCCAGGCTAATTAATTCCTCCCATTGTATTGGGTGGGGGTGGGGGGAGGAAATCTAGAAGGCCTAGAAGACCTCCAAGGCAGTGGTGGGATTCAAATTTTTTTTACTACCGGTTCTGTGGGCGTGGCTTGGTGGCCATGGCAGGGGAAGGATACTGTAAAATCTCCAGTCAAAGGTGGTATTTGCCAGTTCTCCGAACTACTCAAAATTTCTGTTACCGGTTCTCCAGAACTGGTCAGAACCTGCTGAATACCACTTCTGCTCCAAGGTCCCTTCCAACTCTGTTATTCTTCTATTCTATTCTATTCTATTCTATTCTATTCTATTCTATTCTATTCTATTCTATTCTATTCTATTCTATCTTTTTGCTCTGGGAAAAACAATAGCATTTACCACTTAAGACTTAGATACTACTTTACAGCCTTCTCTAAGCGGTATACAGAGTCAACCTTATCCCCCCCATCCATCATTTTACCTCCGAAGGATGGATAAGTGTGCAGCCTGCTCTTTTTTGAGGGGCTGGTGGTGGTGGTGGGGTGGATGGGAAAGGTATATTCAACTTTGACTCTAAGCAGAACTCTTCTGAACCAAAAGCTAAAGAAGTTGCCAACTTTTTTTTGGCTTTTGTTTTGGTTTTTGAATCTGCAAAGTGGCGCACAACAACCTTCTAAGCTAAGGTGTTCTTTTCCTGGGGTGGTAAGATGAACTTCTGCAGAGACCAGGGCAACATCGATAAGGGGAGGGGGGAAGAGAGGGGAAAGGAGAGAGGGGAAGGGGGGGAGAGAGGGAGGGAAAGGGAAAGTCAAGCACCAGTTGCTACTTTCCCAATCAGCAGCATCAGAAGCGTTAACCCCTGCAGGAGCCCGCCAAACCTGCAGCGGACGTCGGAAGCAGAGCTCTCGGTGGGCTGCTGTAATTTCAGAAAAGAGCCAGCCGACAGGCTCGCTTGCTTTCCCTACGCAGGGGTAGCAAATCCTTCCAAGGACGGTCTCCTCTTCGAGAAGAGCCGCTCCCCTCGGTTGTGAGAGGACAGACCAACCGAGCGGAGAAGCCAAAAGCGGGCTCCCCATCGGCCGTCCTCCCCCCCCGTGCCGCTTTCCACATTCCTTGCTGCTTTTCCACTGCCCCAGAAGACGGTCGGCAAAGCGCGGTGCGGCAGCGAAGTCCTCGGGCTGCTCCATCCTACGGGGCACCCATCCTTCATCCGCCGGGGTGGAGGGAGCCCTCCGAGGGCAGGAAAGCAGCTGCGCCTTGAACCCGGAGTAGCGCAGACGCCTCGGCTCTCCCCCATTGCTGGAAGCTCCGCGTGGGAACCCGGGTGGAGTGGGGGGTGGAGGGACAGAAGCGAAAGGGACGAAAGAGAGTTTGACGCTCTCGGAAGTTGACGAGGAGTTTTTTCGGGCTAGCAGAAAAGAACCGGGCCCTTCCTCGGGAGCCATGAGCGGGTGCTCGAAGTGGTGCAAGCGCGGCCTGGTGATATTTGCCCGCACCCTCTTCAAACTCGTCACGGGCACGCTTAACAAAGGTAAGGCGAGGAGTGGGCGACGCGGGAAACGGCTGGCGACAGAGGAGAGGGAGGGAGGTAAAAGAGCGAGGGCGCCAACCGTTGTTGGGTTTGGGGAAAGGAAGGGTCCCTTCGGAGGAGGGCGTTGCGCTGTCGCGTTTTGCCGTGGCAAGGGGCTAACTGTTGGTGGGTCACTTCTGGGCGAACAGGCAAGCATTTTGGAGTCAGCCTTTCCAGGTGGATGCGGCTGTCTGAGTGCAGCAGCTCCAGGAAGTCTTTTGCTTGGGAGTCTGAATCCTTTTTCAGGGTCGGGAGTCCCGTTTTAGGATCCAAATGAGTGTCGATGAGTGGATTGGCAGCGAGCATCGTAAGGAAAAGGCTTCCATCGGGACATGCTTCCCCGCTTGCGAAGCTGAGATTCGTCCTTTACGTTTGCAGCAGTAACGGCAGCGGTTGGAAGGCGGCGTTAAAACCGGTCCGCGAATCTCTTGTTTCTCGGTGGGAAGACTCGGAGCCCGTTCTCTGTGCTTCTGCCTCTTTTTTTCTTCTTCTTTTTCCATCACTCTCGATTGATGCCCGTCCGGAGTCAAGGTTGGCAGGTTCGGAATGGAATGTAATCGATGCTCCCGCCCCCCCCCAAATAAAATCTATCTTCGTTTTGATTAACTTTCTCTGAAGTTTTAGTAATAAGAAATGCTTCTTCAGTGTTCCTTAATTGCCTGAAGAATTCTCTGATTTCTTACTTGAACTGTTTGATGATGGCTAATGGAGACATTTTAAAGTTTTTTTGTTGAGCTCAGTCAAGAGGAATGCAGATGTGAAGACCGCATTAGGTTTATCTGGTGAAATTGTTTTCTTCTCTTGCCTTTCTTCTCCAAAATACCCCCAGTAGCTTTGAAATACCCTCTAGGAACATTATGAGAAATTAAGGCTTGTTCTTGTGCAGTGTGAAATCTCAGGTGTGCAATTGCTTTATTTGCTGTATTTTTGGAGGGGGGTGAGAGGGGTGAGATCAAGCTTTGGATGTTATGCCTTTCCCCAAAGAACTGAATGTGTACCTGGAGACGTTGGGCATTTGTGATCAGCTATGCAATAAATACTTCCACTCGCTTGGTAAATGATTGAAAACTTAATTTATTACAGTAGATTCTCTCAACTTTCAAACAGTTAGGTTAAACGATTCAATAATCAGCATCTCCTGAGGAAAATATTCTGCACCAAACATCATAGTTTTAGTGGCATTGTCTCCATTTTTTTTTAAAAAAAATTATTTTGCTGTTCCTTTATTTGCGTCACCTGAAAAGAAGAGTCCAAGTTGAGAATCTGGAGCCAACTACAAACTTCTGACAACTGTCTAGCCTTAGATGGCAACCTCCCTGACTTTTCATTATTGCCAAAATGGCTTGTCATGAAAAGGTTTTAAAAAATGATTGAAGGACAAATAACATGCTGGGCATCTCAGAGCTGAATTAGAAGTGGTGACATTCAGACCTCTGACATCCTGGTGTTAAGTCCTACTGCTGCTGTAAGAAGTACCACCATTTGTGTGCTTGAACTTTGTACTCTGAAGGAAATAATACTTGTTAATCACACACATACAGACACTTTTTTTGTTGCTGTCCTTTGGTTTAGCTGACCTCATTCTGGATACCAGCATTATAGCAATACACAACATCCATACTCTTTATAGCTATAAGCTGCTTATTTCTATATCATTTTAACTGGCGGGCACCTTTAAAAGATAATTATCTTTATTTGGATGCAAGATTCACAAAGTTGAAGAAAATGTTGTGCTTCCTCCATCAGCATATAGTAAAATACAAACCAGTAGTAACACGCAAGAGAAGGAATATAGCTGCAGAAGATCAAATGGATTTTAAATAAATGCTTGATTCTGAACATGTTTTCTTGTGAAATCAGTCCTTTTGAATTAAGTGAATGTGTTTTTTCCCTAATTAGTACAGTAATATTTTGATCCTTATAAGTGAGAAACGCATAGAAGGGAGTGAATATCATGAACTTCAACTACGGTAGCATTATATAGCTTTCATTGTAGCAATTATAAATCATTCTAAAAGTTACAATTTCCCTACAACATATTCAAGGATATTAGTTTTTCTGACTCTCAAATTCTATTGGAAAAATTCCATACAAACCTTACCTCCTTGTAGAACTATGACTTCCAGGAAGCTCTGGGATAAATGGATAATTTTTGTCAATATTGTGATTAAAGGTTAAAAGCTTGCTAAACTTCTGTATATAAGCTCTTCTATTTAGGTTTTGACTGCAGATGGAGCTACATATTAGTTAAGCATGGCAAACCTGTAAAGTAATCTAAATAGCATAAATTGTTAGCAAACTTCTCATGAATTATAAAATACTGTAATTGGCACACTGCCATTATTTTCTCTTGGTTGTTTTGATTTACCTGTTCATTTTCAATAACAGTGCCTCATTTCAGAGCTGCAAAGATTACATGTTTGTGACCTCTAAGGAGTTAATTTAATCATGTATTTTTCCCCCACTACATGATTTTTCAATCTAGAAGTCATGGACTTTCGATGGTGTCAACAGCAGGAAGAAGTTGCTTCTTAAAATCTATCTCTGATTCGATGCAGTTAATGTTGAATGTTCCAACAGCTCAAGTTATGAAAACTTAAGTGTAAAGTAATTGCTTCTTAACATATTAGACATCTTAAAGAAATCTACCTGCCTTGAGTAAATACTGTATTTCTTTTATATTGCGTTTTTAGTTCCTGTAAGCCATCCTGAGTCACTGTGAAAGAGTAGCAATATAAATTTTCCAGATAAATAAATAGCCAAACTTCTTTTTTTAGTCATGAGAAGTGATGGTAAGAAATACTTCTATATAGTCATTATTTATTTTGTTTTGGACTCCAAGACCACTTTTGACACTGCATTTGTTCAAGGGATCTCTCCAGGGCTTTCTGTCACTAAAACAGATTTGGTACTGTCTTTGGTTTGAACATTCTTCCCCCCCCCTTTTTTTTTGTACAAACACAACATGTAATTTGTTAAGAGAGATGCATAAAGCACAGTGTGGCATATGCCAGCAATATTCTCTAACTCCACAGTATTGTAATGGTAAAAGAAAATACCTCTGCACCATTTGGAATCACTAAAGTGTGAAGATTTTTATCCTTTCCCATGTTGACTAAGAAAATCTGAAAGGAGGTTATAGCTGCATATAGCGGTGTGGATTTTTAGTCCTCCAGGAGACTAGAAACTTATACAGGATTTCTGAGAACTTGGGTAACTGCAGTTGAATCCAAATGAACATAAGTTGCATTTGCTGTTCATATCTTCCACATCTATCTACTGGAAGTAGAAAAATATCTTGGCTGGTTCCTTCATCGTTTATATATTTGCAGGATTCTCCAGAAAATATTGGCCCGATCTAATTGTATAAATAATTTCTGTCCTTGTATAAAGCTGCTACCTAAATAATTTTCCATGCAGAGGAAATAGTTTGTAGTCTAAAGGTGGGATGTCCAAAGCATTTGAGAAAGTTTTATACTAACCAATACTTGATATCTAATGGATTTGGCAATCATTCCTTATTTGGTGCTGTTTCTGTGGCTTCCTTTCAGTAAGATCTCAGATTTCAGTAAAGTTTCAGTAAGTTTTTCTTGTGTTTCCCTGTTTTCCTATAGCACATCATAGTTCTCTCCTGTTTTGTTACTCAGTGCCTCTCCCTTTCAACTTTTCATGTTATCCTCATTCTCTAAACATTGGAATTCTAAGGCTGAGGTAGCTGTGTATACATGTGTTTGTGTGTACGCGCACTCATGTCAGAGAAATGACTGGTAAACTAGAGAGGGATCTATGCTGGGGGAAGATCATACATATTGTCTGGAACTGTAATGTTAATGATTCTGTAGATCCTCTTGTGCCCTAAATAAATAGAACCATTTATTCATTATCTAGTTCACACATCATCCTAACACTTGCTTTGTTTAAGCATGGTTAGTTGAAAAAACCAGAGCTGAATTCAAACATTAAATTAACCCATAAACCCTTTTTTCATATCCCAGTGACATGATATACACAATATACATTGATAGGCGGCATATATGTTTAATAAATAGTAAACATGCTAAGACAAATCTGAGAATGCCATAAAGATATAGGACCATTAATGGAGTCTTGGGAATCCTCTCTTGATTTTTCCCTCCAAAGGATAAGTGCCCCTTAGGTCTGGGTCTTCAGTCCGATACTGATCTGCTGAAATGCAGTAGCATACCCTGGTTTATTCACTTTTCCTTTGTCAACGAGATGTCACAAGACACTTTGTCAAATGTTATTCTGTGCACGTGGTGTACTTCATTAACAGTGTCCTCCTGGTCTACCAAATTAGTCACACATTTCTAAAAAGCGATCAGGTTGGCCTGGCACATGATTTATTCTTGACAAACCCAGCCTGGTTCCTTGCAGTGGAAACTTTCTTTTCGAAGTGCTCCTAGATATTTGCTTGATAGTCCTTTCTAAAATTTTGCTAATTGCAAATGTTAAGCAATCTGGTCTTGTGTTTTTATGCACAGATTACCTTCTTCTATGAATGTGTTTATTTTTTTTTCTCAACCTTTTGTCTCATTGCCAATTCTTTTCAAATTTTCATAGATTAGAGTCAGCACTTCTGATGTCTCAGCTCTTTTAGCACCTGAGAATTTGCCTAAGACAGAAATGTGGCTCAGTGGCTAAGACGCTGAGCTTGTCAATCAGAAATGTCGGCAGTTTGGTGGTTTGAATCCCCAGCACTACGTAACGGAGTGAACTCCCATTACTTGTCCCAGCTTCTGCCAACCTAGCAGTTCGAAAGCATGTAAAATGCAAGTAGAAAAATAGGAACCACTTTGGTTGGAAGGTAACAGCGTTCCATGCGCCTTCGGCGTTTAGTCATATCAGCCACATGACCATGGAGATGTCTTCGGACAGCACTAGCTATTAGTCTTTGTAACGGAAATGAGCACCACCCCCTAGAACTGGAAATGACTAGCACGTATGTGCAAGGGGAACCTTTGCCTTACCTTTTATTGAACCTGGGTTCCCTCTTCCTTAGTCATGTCAGGAAGGCCTTTTTTCCCTCTTGGGGGAGAAGGCAAAGAATGTGTTTCAGTTCTGCTTTCTACCTATTCCCAATTATTATTTCTCCATGTCCCTGTGCAACAACTAACAGCTTCTTCAACATTTGGGAGCTACTATCCATTTTCATCACGTCTTGCATTAATTGAGCAAATCAAACTACTGATTTGTACTCTTTCTTCATCATCAGCCCCTGCTTTTATGTACATGTTTTGCCTTTTAGTTGCTATTCCTTCATATATGGACTCCATAAAATTTTTCCTACTTTTCCTTCTCTGGAAATCATTGGTTTCTGCACTTTCACTATCTTCTTCAGGATCTCTATCCTTGTTGAGCTGGTTTATCTTTTAAAATATGAAGACATATTAAGCTGGCTTGCTTTCATTTGATTTTATAAAAACCTGCTCTTTTGAAGCATAAGATATATGATGTATTTCTGTCAGATTTTTCCTCTATTAAGTTATCTTGAATTCCAACACAATATAACCTCTTTTCCCCATGGTGTCTGACATTTTCAGACCATCAACTAATTGCTCTCAACTTGTCAGGATTTTTTGTCCAGGGTAGATTCTTTCACTTTCAGAAAAATGAATGTCACCACAAGAGATGTCTGAAATCTGAACCTTCACTCTTAGGTGACTGATTTCTCCAGCAGATATTAGGATAGTAGAAGATACCATTTTACCATTTTAACTTATTTTTTGAAAGTTTGATTAATTTATTTAGAAAGGCATCCCGGCTAGGTGGCCTAGAGTAAGCTTTCGCAATGGTACTATTTTGGTGGTTTTTATGCCTTTATACTTTTTTAGCTGATGATAAATATAAAACTTCAGTTTTACATGTTGCAAAGAATCAAAAAATACGGGAGCATGCATAAAAGGGAGTATGATTTATAATATTAAACACAAAACATTGAATTCTAAGCCGGTGCATATGCACAGCATACAACTATGGCATTCAAAATAAAATAAGCCAGAGCAAATTGAGCTGTGGGAGTTGAAAAAAAACCCTGGTTATCTTCCAAATACAAATTAAGTTAGTGGCCTTCTGCAATAGTGAGCATTTCTTAATTTTTTCTTTTACCAGGTGAAATTGACAAGAATTTTGCTAGTTTCTCCATCTAGCTCAAGAGACAGGAAGAACTACAAACTGCAGTGTTTTCTTTTTCCCTAGTGGATGCACCTGAACATAAAATGTTAAGTGTAAGAGTGAAATAACAGAATTCTTCCAGGGCTGGCAGGGCAAAATATTGGTTCTAAAGAGTAACCTATAGAAAAGAAAACAGTGTGTGTTTGATTTCCTGGCATAGGTAAAAGGAATAAAGAAGCAGGGGAATCCACCAACTGGGTTTGGTAACCATGGTCCAAGTAAAACAGCTGATGAGTCTCTTTTTCAAATCTGAAGAATAGCTTCAAATCTGGACATGGCTTTCTTAACCCAGCTTCCTTTCCAGCCAGTTTCTGTACAGAAGACAAGCATCTTAAGGAAATTTAAGACCAGGTAATAAAGGAGTTTGCATTCTCAAAATAATATTGTAGAAATAATAATGAGCAAATGAGTGTATGAATTTGGTGGAAGTAGGGATGATTTGCAAAGGACAGAGAGCCAAGAATAGTCTAATAAATGATGTTGATGAAAACTAGATCTAGTTTGATTACCCTTTTCTTATTACCCATCTTTAATTCCTCACCCTGAAAGGGAATAGTAAAATATATACGTAAGCAACTGCATGTGTACATAAAAACAATTACCTCTCTGAATAGGCATTGAGCTAGTGTAACATTATATTTTGGGCTAAAATGTAAGAAATGAAAAAGAAGACAGGCTGCTCAGTTAGTTTAAAAAATATGCAGGGGAAATATGAGGCTGTAGAGTACAAGAAAGCTATAACTGGAACACTGAAAACCAAATTACTATAAAAATTTGAATGCCATTTAAAGAAAATTAATATAAATCAATCTTTCTTTCAGGAAGGCTCATGTTAATTTAAGGAAAACATCTTAAATAAGCTTGGCCAAGTTATTAAATAAACCATAAAAGCATAGGTAACACAATCATAGGTTAAAGGTCATTTAATCCCACCTTGTGCTCAGTGTCAGATCAACTACAGGATCTTTTTGATAATGACCATCTAGCATCTGTTTAGCAAAAGAAAATCAACCTCTTGATATTGACAGCCTCTTGAACTATCTGACAGCTGTAGAATAGGGACATTCCTTCTGAAATTTTCCTTGAACTTGCTTCCTTGGAGTAATTTCTTTCATTATTTTCTTTAATCTATTGGTTCTGGTCTTGCCTTCTGGAGCAACACAGAAAAAAGTTGACTCCCTCTTCTTTGTGGCAGCCCTTCCAATATTTGAAAACTGTTGTCATATATCCATTCAGCTGTCTCTTCCACAGGCTAAAGGTTCTCAGATCTTGAATCATATTCCATAAGTTTGATTTGCACACATCTTAATGTTGTGATAGCCCTCTTCTGAACTCCAGTTTGTCAGTGTCCATTTTTAACTCTGGAGCACAGAACTGGATAAGGTACACCAAGTGGCTTCCAATCAGAGCAGTATAGCATGGAACAGTTACTTCTGTGAACAAGACTGTGGTTGTCCAAGAGAGGATTTGCCTTTTTAAGGTCTGCATCAAGTGGCTAGAGTCATATGGTCTACTAGGATACCCACGAGGCAATCATGGCCAGCCAATAAGACCCTCCACTGTTGCTGGCATATCCATGAAGCCA
Organism: Notechis scutatus; assembly: GCF_049901735.1. Lineage (NCBI taxonomy): Eukaryota > Metazoa > Chordata > Lepidosauria > Squamata > Elapidae > Notechis > Notechis scutatus. The sequence continues at coordinate 93,046,839 of NC_142010.1, read as the reverse complement.
GGATGAGACGATTTACTGCTCTACTAAGGCTGCTGGCCCATTCCATAGCTGAGCTGTAGCACTCTGACTTTACTAGATAACGTGCTTAGCACCAATGACTTAGAGACTCGCTGCAAAACTGAGACTCTTGGCCAGTTTTTGATGGCATTTACATTTTTAAAACCAGAATCAAAAACAATCTAGCTAAACAGAACTTACTGAATTTGAACAAGATGATGACATTTTGCTAGAAGCTGAGGTTGCCTATCTGCTTTATATTTCATCACAAATAGAGGCAGTAAATGAAGCCCTTTGATCATGGAGCTTTCCAGGAGACCCCATCCATTTTGTGAGTAAAATGACTGCAAAAGAAAAAAAATTAAGTAGCCCAGGAGGGAACAGAATGTAGATAGTTTGAGTTCATCAGCATCTGTTTCTTATGAAATTTAGAACTTGACTACAGATGATGGACCTTTGAAACTGGGTTACAAATAGTTGTCCAGCACTTTTTCTCACTGTGTTCTAATGATTTTTTCAGCCTGTTACAACTGACATTGATGGAACTGTGCTACTCTTAAGCAACACAAGAAACTTTCTTTGGCTTCCTTAATGGACCTTACAGATGTACAAACTGAATTCTGTTTGAGCTCCTGGCAACATTGAGTTCCATTGATTATGATATACTTGACTTAAGCTCTGGACACTTGTCTGCTTGTAATCCTGGATTTGGTTCTGAGTTTCATGGTCCTGTGATAAAGCAGAATATGATTTAATATTTCAAATTAAGTCCCAGATAAATATTGAGAATGTTTTTTAAAGAAACATTCCCAAGGAATATACCATATTCATTAATTTCACATTTAGCATTTTTTTGTACTTGTTGAGCTGATAACTTCCATCTGTATTTTATTGGACTTTTTATATACTGATACTGATTTCAAATAGTTCCTTTTTTAAAGAAAACCTGCTTATATTAAAATATATATCTCCATTTGTGTCCTTGGACAGTGACCACTTCCTATAATCTTTCCTGATAAAGATTCAGAAGATGGTTTTATAAATGACTACCTTCAAGCATTCTTATCAGTGAAGTGACCCACTACATGGGTGATTTGTAGAAAGGCAGTAAAAAAAATAAAGGGAAAAGAAGACTTCACTTTAGGGATGAAATATATGTATCCTGGAAGATATTTCAGTTGCCAGAATATTTTCTATCCACATTTTTGTAATCCTTGCTAAAAAGACAAGATGGGAATCATGCTCGGAAACAGAATTACTTGTAGTTTCAGGCAGAGGCCAAGAGCTTGACAGTGGGACAGTGCAATCTTCTCATTCATATAAAGCAGGGGTGTCAAACTCAGGTCATCACGGTGGTGTCATGTGACGTATCAGGACTTTTTTTCTCTTCGCTAAACCAAGCATGGGTGTGGCCAGTGGTTGATGCATCCAGTATGCCAGCCAGTGGTGGGATTCAAATTTTTTTGCTACTGGTTCTGTGGGCATGGCTTGGTGGGCATGGCAGGGGAAGGATACTGTAAAATCTCCAGTCAGAGATTATATTTGCTGGTTCTCCAAACTATTCAAAATTTCCGCTACTGGTTCTCCAGAACTGGTCAGAACCTGCTGAACACCACCTCTGCTGCCGGCCCTGATATAAAGCAAAAGGGTCCCTTTTCTGCTCAAAGGTAAAGCTGCCCTTTTTATGCAAATGAGATATTCACTTCTAGATACCTCTTGTTCAGGAAGAAAGGATTGCCATTTTCTGTAATGTGAAGAAGGCTCTAATTGACATGAGCAGAAATGGAGTTTATATGAGACTTGGAGCTTGGAGTTGAAAAACTTGGGAAGATTTTACCTCTCCCATATTTATTGCCCCCTATTTCTTCAAAAGATTGGGAATCCACTGGAGAAATATTTGGGAAGGTAGGCAGTGAAGAGGAATCCAAAGAGATAGACTTGCATAACATAAAACACACCAGGAGAACACGTCTCACAAATTAAAAGAATTACAGGTAGTCTTCAACTTACAGCAGTTCATTCAGTGATCATTCCAAGTTATCACAGTGCTGAACAAATGGTGGTTTACAACCAGTCCTCAGAATTCCAGATGTCCAAGTACCCTGCAGTCATTTTGTATTGCAATCTGAGTGCTTGACAGCTGGCTCTCATTTGTACCCCACAATCAGATGATTGGCATTTGCCATTTTCCCTGCTGGCTTCCTCAGAAAGTCAAAACCAATTCCTCACACCCTCCTGCACCTCTCCCTGAGTCTCTTTGTGCCTCATTGCCACTCGCACACCTCCACACACCTTACCTGAACTTCACTGTACCTTTGTGTCACTACTGCACTCTCCTTCCTTCCCTCACCCACCCAGGAGCAGTCACCTAGGCCTCACTGCACTTGCATCGCTCCTTCTACCTTTGCACCCCTGAATGCCTCCTCTACCAGCCACAGCCACTTATCTGCCTGCTGGCCTGCTTGCAAGCCACTTGGGACATTCAACTTCCTGTCAGCTTCCTCATGTCTTTGGTTATTACTAGGGGGATGTTGCGATGGTGTGTCTGTCTAGCAATTGTGATTAAGTTAAGGATGGCAATTGGGACTGCAGGGACTGCTGTTGCTAAGCAGTGTGGTCTTGCTTTAAAACCACATTGCTTATTGATGGAAATTCTGGTCCCACTTGCCATTGTAACTTTAGACTACCTGCATGGATGTTTTAACAAAGGAAGCAATACAAATCTATTTCTTGATTTGCCTTGTGTATATTTCAAGAAGCAGTCCTAATAAACTGCTTGTTTCTGACAGGAAGTGATGTTCAGAGGTGTCTCATGCTTTTCTTTGAAAAGTTTTACTTGTTTTGTTTTCTCCCCCACAACACACAGATTGCACATTGTAGTTTTCAGGAAGAGCTAAAAAAAGGTAAGGTGTGATCTCGGGGATGGTGAACATTTGACAAAGGTCTACTTGGATGAGCTTGTGAAGGCTCTTCCTGATGTTTTTTCCAGTCATCTCATTCTGCCCCTCTCAGCCTCACTTAAATCAGGTAAAAGGCTCTGGGTTAAAAATACAACTAAGACTCTTTACCTGTAGTCTTTGACTTACAACCATTCATTTAGTGACCATTTGAAGTTACAATAGCAATGAAAAAAGCAACTTCCCATGATCATTGTAGCAACCCCATAGGCACATGATCAAAATCTGAATGCTTGGCCACTGGCATGTATTTATGACATCTGCACCCTATAACTGGTTTGGTTCTGCAACCCAACAGGACAGACACAGACTTCAGAGGATAATTAGGATTGAAGAAAAAACAATTATATCAACCTGCCTTCAATCGAGGACCTGTATACTGCACATGTCAAAAAGAGGGCTGTGAAAATATTTACAGACCCCTCACATCCTGGACATAAACTGTTTCAACTCCTTCCCTCAAAAGGATGCTATAGAGCACTGCACACCACAACAACTACCGTAGACACAGGAGCAGTTTCCCCCCCGAAAGCCATCACTCTCCTAAACAAATAATTCCCTGTACACTGTTCAACTATTTACAAAGTGTACACTACTATTACTGTTAATCTTCTCATCACTCCTTATCACCCATCCCCTCCCATTTGTGATTGTAGGACTGTAACTTTGTCACTTGTATCCTTACGATTTATATTGACTGTTTCCTAGTATGATTTGATTGCTGATTGTACTCTATGACTATCATTAAGTGTTGTACGTTATGATTCTTGATTCTTAACAAATGTATCTTTTCTTTTATGTATACTGAGAGTATTTACACCAAGACAAATTCCTTGTGTGTCCAATCACATTTGGACAATAAAGTATTCTATTCTATTTGCACTGTCCCAGGATCATGGGATCACATGATTCCCATCCAGCTTTCAACAAGCAAAGTCAATGAAGGAAACTTGGTTCACTTAACAACTGCATGATTCATTTAACGATTGTACAGTGATTTGCTTAACAAATGTGGCAAGAAAGGTTGTAAAATGAGGCGCCTCTCACTTAACAACTGCCTTGCTTAGCAACATAAATTTAGGTCTCAGTTGTGGTCTTAAGTTGAGGAGTACCTGTAGTTTGGTCTAATCTCCTAACGTACTGGCTTTTGTAGCCAATTAAACTAAATAACATAGTTGGAAACAATTAAAAGTTTATGAAGGCATTCTTTTTGGCTCAAGCGTTTGAACAAATGGAAAGAATTTGTCTTGTGCATAGTGTGTTATGGGAATCTTTATCCAAACTGGACCTATTTTTTGTTTCATTTCAAATGACTCAGGAACTCTGACTTTGTTCTCCTGGCGATGTAATTTATGCTTTAGCCTCAGAGAGTATGAAAAGTGTTTATTTTGTTTTTGCTGCCACTTCCTTTGATGCTTCCTCCCCATCTCTTTTAATTTATCACTTCAATAGATATCTGTCATGACCTCCCCATAGTTTTAAGGCATCTTTAAAGTCTGATTTGTAGAAGGAATGGTTGAGAGTAATAATACAAAGGTCCAGAGACACCTAATATAAATCTCATGAAACAAGATACCTTGGAATATTAAAACTACTTCTTTGTATTTATTTATCTATTAAATTGGACTGTTTCCTAGTATGATTTGACTGCTTATTGTACCCTATGACTACGATCATTAAGTGTTGTACCTTATGATTCTTGACGAATGTATCTTTTCTTTATGTATACTGAGAGCATTTGCACCGAGATAAATTCCTTGTGTGTCCAATAGGCCAATAAAGAATTCTATTATATTCTAAAAGTTATTGTGAGTTTCAGGAATTGTCTTATACAGCTGATTGTCTGATACTGAATTTACATAGTTGCTTAATGTAATGACAACAAATATGAGTTCCATTTCTGTAATTAAAGGAAGCAATGGCAATAATATAGTATCTTCATGAATGTGAATCCTTTTACCTCATTTGCCTTTTGGAGCAACTGCCCTCATTCTTATCTACCAACTGGAATTTTATCATTTTTAGCAACTATGCAGTATTTTATTTTTCTTTAATATGACCTATACTTTAATTATTTGAAAGGAATAATTTCCTTGAAGATAGAAGGCAAATGCCTATTAATAGTAAACCTGTTATCAGCAGATTGCCCCAGACTACCTAATTTTAATAAAATGAATAGTATACCAGAGGAATTATTTCTAAATATATAGTTATAACTAAAAATGGCATGTCCAAATTTTTCATTATAGAATTTAAGTTTTCAGAAATCAAATCAAATGTTTATTGTCAATGCACAACATGTGTACAATGAAACTGAAATATTCAGTGTAACATTATAAGCTATTCTAAATCTTGAATATTTGAAAGCATCATAATAATAATTAATATGAATATAAATAAAAATATTGATTTAGCACCAGAAAAATTGAAGATGATTTGATTATAAAGCAACAAAGTACAGAAATAGCTAGGAAAATTGAACATGATTTATTTTAAACAATAACTTCAGTTAGTTTAATCAGTTTCAACCAGAGTATAGATAGCAATAGAAATTCTGAAAGGAAATTCAGAACAAAAAGGAAACAATTCAGTTTTGGAAAGACCAATGGGAAACTCAAAATTACAGTAAAAATACTAAATGAATAAAATAATGTGAAGATGGATTTAGTAAAAATCAGAAGTTAGAATTAATAGCAACAAAAATAGTTAAAAATTCAGTGAAGAGTTTAACGATTGAACATTTCCTAGAAAGATCAATTGCTTGACTTTTGGCTCAAATATCTGACTAGCTTACATCCAATTATAGATAAAGGGACAACACAGGAAACTTTAGGCCAATAAGTTCTTGCCTACAATGTTTAAATTACAGGCAAAACAGTGGACAATAACCAAGATTACTTAGAAGAAAATTTCATTCTTCTAGTAGAATAGAAAGAAAGGAAAAGGAAAAGCAGAGATATAAACTATTATGTTCTAATTGATAAAATGATTCTGAAGAATTGCAGAAGCCAAAAAAAAAAAAAAAAAAAAAACTAAACAAACAACCCACAAACAATTCACATGTGGTCTGGATTGATTCTAAAAAGATTTATTACCGCATAGTTAGATCAAAGGTTTGAAAACATCTTGTGTCAATAAAACATTAAGATGTTTATAGAAAAACAGTGAAGCAGTGGAGAAAGGAATTTGTTGTTGGAACTGAAAAATATAGGCTTGTCAACATTAGGAAAGTATCTTCCAGTGCAATTCAGTATCACCTTTATTATATGTCTTTGCTATGTTTCTACTTTGTGAAGGAAACAAATCTTAGCTATCAAAAAATGCTAATGAAATCTCACATTTGCTTTATATGGATGATCTGAAGCTTTATTGAATCAGAAATTGAATGCCAGTCTTGAAAAGTATTGTAAGCATTTTTAGCACAGATATAACAATGGAATTTGGTTTGGAGAAATATGCTACAGTAGCAACAAATTGGGATAAAATCACACATACTAATGGAATTGAATTGCTGAATGGCCAATCATCAGAAGTCATCAGGATGAAGCCTGCAATAATCTGGCATTTTACAGTTGGATAGTATTAAGTATAGACAAATGCAAATAATGTAATTAATAAAGTACCTCCAAAAAGTAAAACAATTGCTAAATACAAAATTGAATGGTGGAAACTCTATCAAAAGTATCAATACCTGGGCCATAAATATGATATAGCAATAGCAATAGCACTTAGACCACTTTATAGTGCTTTACAGCCCACTCTAAGCAGTTTACAGAGTCAGCATATTGCCCCCAACAATTTTTTTTTTTTTTTTTTTTAAAACAAGTTTTATTAAAAGTTTCACAACAAACAAATCATTACATATTAAATCTTTCCCTGTCTTTCTACAATAATTTCCCCAACATTCTCATAAAACACAAACAAACACAAACAAACATAAAAATCTTTTAGTAAAGTACCTTGGCCCCAGTTACCTCTCTTTGCATGGGCTAAAATAATAGCGCATATCACTCTTCACAATTCTATCTTATTTAATCCATCTTAATTAAATCATTAAATTTGTATCTTTTGCCCATTCATTATCCTCTATCTCTTCTTATAATAAAAAGAATTTCTCCTGAAATCACTAATCAGAGTATGATGCCTTTCTATCCTCCCCTAAGTTAGTAAAATTAACATTCAACATAACAAATACCCAATTTAGTTCTGCTTGGTACATTCTATCCACCAAAAATGTTTAAATACATTGTATCCTCCTTTCCTTCGATATTTTATTACATTTCTAAAATCAATCATTATTAAATCAATCATTATTAAAAACTTCAACATTTCAATTTTAAACTTCAACATTTTAATTTCTTATTAAATCTTAAGCCATTCTAATTTACTATTTCAAATATAAATGTTACAATACCATCTTCTGTACCTTAGCAGAATCTTTCTTACAAAAATTTATATTTCATCCTTTGTCTCTAAAAAAATCCCTTTTCTCCCATCCAATTTTAAAGCTTTGAGGCTTTTCTCCGCCTTTCCCTTTCTTTCTTCCCCCACCAAATCTTCCTACCCCGCCTTCTTCTTCTAACCTCTGCCTTGCTGGGATCCCTTCTCTGTTTTGTTCCTTTTTCTCTTGTTTATTATCATTATATTTATTTTGCATCATATTTTCTCTTTCTCAAATGTTTTTTAAATCTTAAGTCCTTCATTTTCCTTACTCTCTTCCTTCCTTCTTCCTTAGATAAGTTTTGGGATTCAATGAAGATGGCGTCTTCTTCCCTTCCTTGTTGTTCTTCTTCCGTTTCCATCTGTTCCATTGTCTGTTGGTAATTGACCAGCGCCATTTCTAGAAATAGAAAAGCTTTTTCCATGCCATCTTTGCAGGCTGCTTTTGTTTGCTCATATTCATCCCTCAGGTCTTCAAAAAGGAAAGCCATTATAAATAAATCTTTTCTTTTCTTTATTCCTCTTCCTTCTTACACCAACCAAATATTCCGAGAGAAAGGCAAAACAATCCCAAAATCCACAATCCTCAATAAATCCAAGCAAGCCAAAATTCCCCCTTCCTCTTCCAGGGTGGTATCAAACAAATAAAAAAAAAAGAGTCCAAATCTATATTTTAAAGCCTTATTAAGATTATATTTCTGTCCTCAAGTCTTCAAGGCATCTCCTCCAACAAGATCCAAATTTATATATTTTCTTTATCCTCTCCTTCCGGCTTAATTCCGTCGGAGGGAGAGTAAACTTTCCCTTCAGCACCTCAAAATAGCCGCTTTTTTTTTTTTCTCTTGTGGAAAAATCATCAAAAACCATCTTTTCCAGGAATTAAATTAGATAAATCTCAAAGCCCTGGGTCAACCAAGAAGAACTTTCACTTTCAATAGCTTTTCTTCTTCCTCCTGCGCATACTTGCCCGGCTGTCAACTTCTTTGTGGCGGCCATTACGGACCGCCGCTGCACCGTCCTGGTAACAGGGGTTCTGCCGGCCAGGGAGGGGTCTGCAACACCCCCAAACCCTTCCTCCGGATCCCCTTACCTTCAGCTACCCTGCAGGGCAGCCTTGCTCCGCACCCGCCTGGGTCGGAGCCCCAAAACGGCTAGCGCGGCAGGGATCGCGCAGCTTCGCGAATCCCTACCGCTCGCGAAGCCGACAAACCGGAAACTCCTGCATATTGCCCCCAACAATTTGGGTCCTCATTTTACTCACCTTGGAAGGATGGAAGGCTGAGTCAACCTTGAGCCTGGTGGTATTTGAACTGCCAAATTGTAGGCAGTTGGCTGCAGAATTAGCTTGCAATACTGATATGTTATGCAACTGGAATTATTACCTGGATACAAGGTGAACTGAACAGTTTGGGCTGAAAACAAGAAAGCTGGTGACGACACACTATGAATTATATCCCATAATTATATTGATAGATTATAATTTCCCACGGAGATTTACTTCAAGTCAAATAAACTGAGGAAGAAGTAAAGCATGCAACAGCTGTAAAAGAGAGCCAACAGCTGTAAAAGAGAGCCAAAAACAAGCATTGATGCAAATTAAAAACAGGAACTTCCTGAATGTAGAAGAAACAAAACATGAATATTGAAATGTAATTAAAACACAAACAGAATATTGGCAAGAAAAAGCATTGCATGGCCAATTTCTACAGAAGATCAAGGAGAAATTGGATAAAGATAAAAACTGGCAATAGCTTACAGTTGGAATATTTAAAAAAAGAAACTGAAGGTTTGCTTTTGGCTTCTCAAGAGCAAGCTATTTGAACTAATTCAATCAAAACTGAAAAGTTATTAAGTGATTCAAAGAACAGATTGTACAAAGAAGCTGCTAGTAGAATAGAAGACAAAGAATTGGAGAAAATATATCAAGATTTGTAAACCAAAATTGGAAGAATATAGGAATATGTCCTTAAATATATTTTTGTATCTTTTGTATATTTATGATACAGTTTTGTTTTTGGGAAGGAAATGACGATTAACTTAATGTTTGAAAACATTTTTCTACTTCTATGAGAAAAGCATTTATTCAAACAAGACTTAGTTCCATAGTAGTTAATAGTATGATCACTTCTCCTGGCATATCTATTCATAGCTTTGAAATAATTTCACCTTAGTAATTTAGTAATTTTTTTCTTAAGGAAAAAAAGAATGTTCTGTGGTTGTAACTATACTTACAGTTTGGCATTAATCTGCTCCATTCCATCATCACTATGCTTTTTTTGTTTCCACATCATTGACTTCTGAAGTGTAGAAAACTCATAATGTCTAATATTATTTCTTACAGTTTGTCTTACTGCAGTAGAATAGCAGAGGTAGCGTTCTGGGTTTGGAGTCAGATTTAAGAAAAAAAAGCAATAGGAGGACACTATTGAAACTAGAGGTGAAGACCTGCAAATTGCTCAATGATGGTCCTTTGGTTTGTCATGATCAATATTCTAGTTTCTTCTCCCTTCTTCAAATAACTAGAATACCAGAAATGTTCCAACTGGGAAAGGAGGATAATGGGGCAGTGTTCTAGAACCAACCCTCTTCATACCCTATATAAATGACCTCTGTGATCATATTAAGAGCAACTGCGTTCTTTTCACTGATGATGTAAAGCTATTCAACACCACAGATAATACTGCTACCCTTCAAAAAGACCTCGACTATGTATCAGAATGATCAAACAAATCGCAACTTCAAATCTCAACAAATAAATGCTCTGTCTTACATATTGGCCAAAAAATAAATAAATCGGAAAATAAAATACAAGCTGAATAATCAAGACCTTATTGATGATCCAAACTCTTTCAAAGACCTTGGAGTACTCATCTCTAATTATCTAAGTGCTAGAGCCCACTGTAACTATATAGCCAAAAAGGCATTAAGAGTTGTTAATCCTAATCCTGCGTAGCTTTTTCTCTGGTATAATCGCACTACTAATGATAGCATACAAAACATTTGCTAGACCAATACTTGAATACAGTTCATCAGTCTGGAACCCACATAACGTATTTGATATTAATACAGTTGAGAAAGTCTAGAAATATTTCACAAGAAGAGTTCTCCACTCCTCTTCTTGTAGCAGAATACCTTATGCCACCAGACTTGAAATTCTAGACCTAGAAAACTAGAACTACACCGCCTTCGGTCCAATCTAAGTATAGTACATAAAAATATATATTGCAATGTCCTACCTGTCAATGAATACTTCAGTTTCAACCATAACAATACAAGAGCACACAATAGATGCAAACTCAAGGTAATCCGCACCAAACTTGATTTCAGGAAATACAACTTCAGCAACAGAGTGGTCAATGTCTGGAATATTCTACCTGACTCTGTGGTTTCTTCCCCAAACCCCAAAAACTTTAACCTTAGACTTTCTACTATTGACCTCACCCCTTTCCTAAGAGATCTGTAGGGGCGTGCATAAGCGCACCAACGTGCCTACCGTCCCTGTCCTATTGTTTCTCATATATATATATATATATATTTATTTGTTTTCTTAAGTTTTCGGGTACTTACATGTATATATATCCATTTCATGTATTCATAACTATGTTTTGTCAAGCGATTATCTTATAATCACTTGACAAAATAAATAAATAAAAATACTTTTAGCAGAGGGGAAAACACTAAATGTAAGAGAATGTGCAAGTAATAGGACAAGTTATCAAGTGAATCACATGTGCTGAACTTGGCATTCTTGAACCTTCAGTTCTTATTGCAGGTGCTGAAATTCAACAGATCAAAATAGGAACAGGTTGAAGAAGAGTGGCTTAACTCTGTGCTAACCTGAAGAGTTCTTTTATTAAATACATAAAATGATGTTGGTGATGAAGATGATAATTATTCCTTTTTCAATTGGTGTCTTTCCTTCTGATAAATGTAATCGCCTGCTGCCAGGAGAGGTTCTTTGGTTTCTCTCTAAATTTATGTAAGCATTTGTTATAGTTTTATGGCTTTGATTAGATCTTACTGACATCATTGATTTTCTTTTTATGTCTGCTGCTTCAATTGTTTTGCTGTGTGTGTGAGAGAGAGAGGGGCGGGGAGAGAGAGAGAAAGAGAGAGACTGCGTGCTCCTTTTATATAGAGTATCAGAATGTCTGGAAATATGCTTTACCTTTGCTTTCTTTGAAATGCAGTGTGGTTTATAAATGAACAACATAGAGCAATAGCAGAGTTATGGTAATATATTACAAAATGAAATTATGATTCAATGGAAAATATAAAGGGTTTGCCTCATTCTGCACTCATATCTCTTACAGTATAAGAGCTGTTATAAGAGAATAACTGAGTGCCAGCTTTCTAAGTTTCATTTTATTGCCATGTCTTTTAAAATCCAAAGTCAGCATGTTTTCTTGTAATGTCCATAAAATCCTGTATATTCAATCAAAGCCTAACTTTAACAAAATACAATCCAGCAACATTATCTGATGCAAATGTTATTGCAAAGCAATTGTCATTTAATGCATATAATTTTCTGCTTGGCTAAGGTTTGTAAGAAATAAAAAAACACAACACTCTTTTGTCTCATCTTGGATGTAACTATCCTTGGAATTTATGGGTGATCTCCTTGCATTTGATTGTTGGGCTACATAGAGCAAAACACTGCACGTTTTTTATATATCTGCATATATTAGGTTACTTATTTATCTATCGTATTTGAATAGCTGCCCATCTCAAGTTTAAATCAGATTCTTTCCAACCCAAACCTTGTCTTTTTTCCCACTAGAAGAGATGGTAATATCTTCAAATTAGCTGAAGACTGGGAATGCCTGAAAGTGCAAGTAGGGCAGAATTTTAGCTACAGGAAATTGCACAATAGTCCAGCAGATTAAATGAATATTTTGTGAAACTAGGGAAATGATCCCATTCAGCAACTGGTGTGTCTGAAGATTTTCATTTGATTACTTTGGAAGCAATTATTGCGAAGCTTTCTCTTCTTTTTCAATGAACAAATGGATTCTGTAAAAGGTTCTTCTTTCCCTACCAGTTCGATTGGCAGCATGGTAATTTCCAGTATAAAAAGAATGGTTGTGCTATTCTTGAAAATAATGATGCATGTGAAGTTCATCATTGCCTTCCAGATTTTTCAGTATTTTAGTGGAAAAGAAATGTGAAAAGAAACCAGCAGGAATTTATATAACCAGATGTTATTCGTAAATGAAGCCCATGCTGTGCAGAAATGATAGAGGAAACTATTATCTCTGTCATGTGAAAGTGAGACTTTTCTACTAGCTTATTGGTGGCTCTCTTACTTGGTCATAAGAGAGTAAAATATTATGTTTATTTTGAAACTCCTAGCTGAATATGACAAGATAATTGCTAAGCACCTCACTACCACTGCTGTAAAGTAGCCCTTAGTCAGGAATAGCTTTACTTCACAGTAGACATACAGATATGAGTTGTCAAGGTTAGTCATATTACATACAAGAAACCAGTCGTAAGCCTGGTACGTTTTAAACAAAGTCCTTGTGTGTTCCCTGGTTTAAATGTTAGCTTTTTTCTCCCATCTTTCTGAGTCAAAGGATACTTGGCTGTTGTCTTGTAATCTTGGGGAGGGCTAATCTGTATTGATAAATAGTTCTCTTTAGTCTGGAAATTGCTGGTTCTTACCTTGCTTCAGCCTGTTGATTCAGGATATTGGCACAAGAAGTGAAGAAATGGCAAAACCAATATTTGTGAATGGAAACCTTGGTTTATGGCTTAGGATCTTGTGTGAATCCAGCAAATTGCCAGGCATTAGTAAACCTTGGATAAATAAGCCATGGCATAGACCATAAAGTAAAATCCTTTTCCTCCTCAGGACTCTCCTTTCTGTATGTGCCCTACCTGCAATTGTAGGAAGCAGGACTGTTGAGCAGAATTTCTAATAACCGCAACAGTAACTTTTGGCATAGGGCTTTTCTATCCTAAGTGTTTCTACAATTTGGTATCTCACAAAAGAAGAGGCTTAAAGTTTTGCTATTAGGGGTTCTAGAAAAGAAGTTTAATCACTTTTCCTTTCAGAGTTGACTGTTGGTCAGCATCATGTGCTCTGCTGTAATATTTATGGAACTAATATCACTCCTCTATTACTCTGGAAGAGAATAAATGCTTATGGATCTATTTTTTCTTTCAGCGACTCTCCTGGAAGAAAAGGCTTTAAAAATATTCAACCTGGCCTTGGTTCTCAGTTACATTTCATTTATGGTCATTGGCCTGATGCTGTATAAAAAACACCAAGAAGTAAACTTTTAAGAAAACTAAAATAATAACAAGAAAATTGGATATCTAATTGCCTTCTAACAGGGAAACAATGTCAGAATTTAATTATACCCAGGAGGGCGGAGCTGGTGTTGCGGCGGTATGATGGGCGATCTTGATCCTCCAAGATCGCCGTCGATATCTCAACTGCTGGTCGGTCCCCATGGACCTAAACTGTCCCGTAGAGATGGTGATTGACAAGGGCACGTCCTGTTGATCCCAGGGACACAGCAAAGTTCCTGGTTGATCCAGGGAAAGCCCTTTTTGCCAGCAGCAGAGAGGCAGCCTTCCAAGCTGCTGAAGCTGGGACAGCTCCAGAATGGAAGAGATTGGAAAGAAAGTGTGTCAGTTTGGTGAGATGAACTTTTACTTATTATTTCTTAGAGAGAACACCCTGAAAAAATTAAAGTGGACTAAAAGTGAAGAGAAAAGAATTTAAGCGGCGTGATTAATTGTCAAAGTGAAAGATTTTTTCTCCCCCCCCCTTTTTTTACTGGAATTGTGAACTTGGCAAAGCTGTTTAACTTTAAGCTGGACTGGTACTTTTTAATCTTTTTATCTCTGTTTGTATTTCTTTCTCCTTTTTAAAACAATCCTTTTGAAAATTCTGTTTTGATTAAGACTCTTCTGCTTGATTTAAGATTTATTTTTCTCCTTTTTAAAAAAAGAAAAGGGAAAAGATTTTTTTTTTTTAGTTCCTGGTTGTAGATTTAACAGGGGGAAGTGAAAGTGAAGGAAAATAAGTAGCACTGCCGCCCAGAGGCTTGGATACATTGTTTTTTTTCTTTCACTAGTGTTACAAACAAGGACTCTGAGCTTTGTATTGGAAAAGATAGAGATCAGCATGGCAGTTTGTTTATACAGGTGCTCATTGGTGAACAGATAGCTGGAGTTGAAGTTGAAAGAAAGAAGATTGAAGTGACCTTGAAAAATTCTGAGCTGATTTATCAAAGAGCCTTGGATATTTGGCAGCAGAGGCTTGTTTTATATTAGAATTGCTTTTTACCTTTTGCCTCCCTTTCTACCCCACCACACCAATTGGGTTTTTTTTCTCTTTAATTGGATTTTGACTTTTTAAACCAGAAACCAGAATGTAAATCTTTTATTTTTGTTCTCTTTTTGTTTATTAAGAGGAACATATAAAATATTTTTCTTTTCTCTTTTCCCCTTTTTCTCTTTGATTTTTTACTTTTTACATTTACCATTGCAACTAATTGGATTAAGGTATACAAGTGCCTGAAGATTTTCTTTTTCTTTTTTTCCTTTGGAGTGGCAACTGTTTGCCTTCATCTTTTTTTTCTTTTTTCCTCTTTTTTTTCTCTCTCTTTCTTTACAGATAAGCATACCAATATGAGTAGAAAGACAACAGCTCCAGCTTCTTCAATACCAACCCCCTCACCATCTGGAGGACAACAATCTGTACAGACAATATTACAACAGGAAAAAGAGAAAGAGAAGGAAGTGACATTACAGATGATTATGCAAGGAATTCAGGAGATTGAGCAAAAAATTGAAATGACAGATGAGAAAGTGGAAAATATTCCACAGATGATGATGAAATATGAGGACAGATTTAAAAAAATTGAAGAAGATATACAAAGAGATAAGAAAATTGGAGACATTGATATTCAATTGAGCGATGTCAAGAAGGGCAGATGTGAACCATTAGGATGGGAAATAGATAAATCAAAATTTTATCTAAGATTTCAAAATATAGAAGAAGAAAAAGGTGAGAACCTTGCTGAAATAATGGCTGAAATATTGGCAGAAGCACTGGAAATACCCAAAGAAAAGATGATGGATGGGATGGATGAAGTGTTTTGTGTCTATACAAGATATGCAATGAGGAATAGACGACCAAGATAAGTTCACATTAGATTTACTAAAAAGATTATTAAGACACAGATACTCCAGATGGCAAGAGAGAAAACACTAAAATATAAAGATAAAGAAATTGTGGTGCTGAAACAGATACCAAGAAGAGTAAGAGAGATGAGAAGAGAATATTTATTCTTGGCTAAAGAGTTACTTAAAAGAGGAGTAAACTACAGATGGTTGATGCCAGAAAGCCTTTTGTTCACTTGGCAGGAACAAAGACACAGAACTGACACAGTTGAAAAAGCTGAGCTATTCTACTTAGAATACTTTAGAGGAAAGGAGGAAGAAGTAAGAAAGGAAGAGTCACTAACTGAATTCCAAGAGGAGTATATAGCAGTAATTGAAAAAGAAAAAGAAGGCGCAGTAGGTGGTGAACACAGAGAACAATGAGAATTGAGATCTACTAGAGCAATAAAACCCTCTTATAAAGCTTAACATGGATGAAAGAAAATTGATTACGAATAACATAAATGGACTTAATTTGGCTACTAAAAGAAGGAAAGTATTTCACAAATTAGAAAAATTAAAATTTGACATAATCTGCTTACAAGATTACAAGAAATTATTTATGTCGCTGGCACAATCCAAAAAAAGAGGTGTGGTATATATTAAAGAAACAATTTTGGCAGAACTAATCTACACAGATGATGATAGAAGGATTTTGATAGTGGAAATAATGGATAATGGCATTAAAACACTTTTAATTGCAATTTATGCCCAAATGATAAACAAGTAGAATTCTACAGCAAACTACATACGAAAATAATTGAATTGGACTATGTTAATATTTGTATGATGGGTGATTTTAATGGAATAATTAATGACCGGTTGGACTATAAAACACAGAAAACAACAAAGAAAGTTAGAAAGATACTACCAAAATCCTTCCTTTGAATAACAGAAGAATTTAATTTAAAAGATGCATGGAGAGAGAGAAATGCAGAAAGTAAGCAATATACTTTTTATTCAAACAGGCATACATCCTGGTCTAGAATAGATATGATATGGATGTCAACAGAATTATTAACTAATGTAAACAGATTGAAATAGAAACAAGCACTTGGGCAGATCATAATCCAATGTCAGTTATTTGGAAAGGATACAAGAGAAGATCTAGATGGACTTTAAATAATACGATATTAAAAGAAAAAGACTTTAAACAGAAAATAGAGAAAGAACTCGTTTTTTTCTTCAAAGAAAATAGAAAAGAGGATACATCTTTACAGAATATCTGGGACATGATGAAGGCCTACACAAGAGGCTTGATAACAGATTATACTAGGAGAAGAAACAAAAAACAGAAAAAGGCATTCAAGATAGAGAATGACTATAAAAGATTGGAAAAAGATTTACAGAAGTCCCCACAAAAAAAGACATTAACAATAAAATGGATTAAATTAAACATAAAATGGGACTAATGGAAAAAGAGGAATTAGCACAAAATTTAAAAATGCCAAACAGAATTATTTTGAAGATGCAAACAAACCAGGCAGATGGCTAGCTTATAAACTGAGAAAGGAAAGAGAAGCAAGAAGAATTAGTCAAGTAATAAATAAAGAAGGACAGGTTTGCTATGGAAATGAGGAGAAGAAAAAATTATACAAGACTACTATGGAAAACTTTCAAGAGAATATTCAAGAATTAAAAGTTAAGCAATATCTACAGAAAGCGAACCTACCCCAGATACCTAAAAACATTGAAACAATGTTAGAAAGAAATATAACAATGATGGAATTAACAGAAGCCTTTAAAAAAACAGAACGTTGGGCAAGCACCAGGTCCAGATGGTTTGCCAGCGGAATTTTACTATAATTTTCAGGAAATACTGAATCTTCATCTTTTAGAAGTTATGAATGAAGTTATGTTAAAGAAAAGAATACCAAAACCATGGTCAGAAGCATACATTACACTTATATCGAAGGAAGGTACAGACCTGCAGCAAGTTAAAAATTATAGACCCATACTTCTATTGAAATCAGATTATAAAATCTTTGCTTCAGTTTTGGCAGAAAGACTAAAAAGATACTTAAATAATTTTATCCATACTGATCAAAATGGATTTCTGCCAAAGAGACAAATCAAAGACAATGTGAGAATTATTTTGGAGACTCTGGAATACTATGAAGCACACCCTGAGAAGCAAATGGTCTTGATGTTTCTAGATGCACAAAAAGCCTTTGACAATGTGAGTTGGCGATTTTTTTTACTGTGATTGATACAAATGGGCTTTGGTAAGAAATTTATCCAAGCCATTGAAACAATATACCATGAACAAACTGCAAAGGTGATGGTAAATGGAGAATTAACAGAATCTATAGATATAAGAAAAGGGACAAGGCAAGGCTGTTCATTGTCGCCTCTGCTGTTTGTGTTAACATTGGAAGTGTTGAATAGGAATATCAGAGAAGAAAAAGAATTAAAAGGAATGAAAATTAAAAAGGAGGAGTATAAATTGCAAGCTTTTGCAGATGACCTAGTATTTATATTAGAAGACCAATGGGAAACAGCACCCAAATTAATAGAAAAAATAGAAGAATATGGAAAAGTAGCAGGTTTGAGAATAAATAAAGACAAAATAAAGATAGTAACAAAGAATATGTTAGCAAGACAAAAGAAAGAGTTAAAAGAAATTTTAAAAATACAGGTCACGAACAAGGTTAAATATTTAGGGATACATATTACACCAAGATGTAGTACACTGAAGGAAGATAACTATGTTAAACTCAAACAGCAGATTGCGACAGATTTGATAAAATGGGAAAAACTGCAACTATCATCAATTGGGAGAATATCCACAGTTAAGATGAATATATTGCCTAGAGTCTTATATTTATTCCAGACAATTCCTATTCGACTAGGGAAAGAGTTTTTTGAAGATTTAAATAGAATTATGTTGAAATATATTTGGCAGGGTAAAAAAAGCAAGAATAAAATTAAAACTGTTACAAGATGCAAGAATAAGAGGAGGGTTTGCCTTGCCCAATTGGGAGCTATATTACCAGGCGACAAGTTTGATGTGGGTAAAGGAATGGATAACACTAAGGAACAGTAGATTATTGACTTTAGAAGGCCATGACTTGCTGTGAGGATGGCATGCCTTTTTCTGGTATAAGGGAACTAAAACACAGAGGTATTTTAGAAGACATTATATTTGAGAGGCATTGTTTTTGAATTGGGAGAAGATAAAAAGACAATATTACTTAAAAATTCCAACATGGATATCAACTACTGAAGCTTTTTCTTATCCAATAATATATAAAAAGGAACAAACAGTTAGATATGGTGAGATATTGAATGAAAAGGGTGAACTTAAATCTATGCAAGCATTGGACGAACAAGGTGTAAAAATGAATTGGTTTTCATATTTGCAAATACAATCTAGGTTTGATAAAGACTCTAAAGCAGAAGGTATTTATGATAAGTTGACTGATTTAGATAAAATTTTGATGGGTACTGATGAAAAGGTAATTAAAAACTTATGGACACCTATTAGAATTTAAATTGGAGGAGGAACAAGTTAAAGAAACAATGATTGCTTGGGGGGAAAATTTTGGATATGGGATTGATTTAGAGAAATGGCAAAAATTGTGGTCTCAAAATTATAAAATGACAATGTCAACTGCATAAAAAGAAAATTTGTATAAGATGTTTTACAGATGGCACCTACCCTTGACGAGACTTGCAAGAATGTTTAAGAATAAAATGGATAAATGCTGGAAATGTCATCAGATACCTGGTTCATATTACCATATGTGGTGGACATGTTCAGATGCAAAGAAATATTTTAAAAAATCCACACATGGTTGGAAAAAATGATAACACAACATATAGACTTTAAACCAGAGATCTTTTTATTGGGAGTCATACCGGACATATACAATAAAGAATTGAAATATTTGATTGTAAATGTTTTAACAGCAGCTAGAACCGTATTTGCAAAGAACTGGAAAAATGACAAAATACCTATGCAGGAGAAAGTTATTAAAAAAATTAAGGACTATGCTGAAATGAGTAAACTGACATTTGAAATTAGAGAACAAGAAGACAACCAATTTTATATGATATGGGATTTGTTTTATCAATGGTTGGATAAAAAGACATGGTAAGGTAACAGAATAGATAATTTTGTTAAAGAAGCTTAATAGATTGATACAAAATATAATGCAGACATATATAACCTTGGATGATAATACAATATTGATGGAATAAATAGCAGGATAATTAATAATTGATAAATAGATAAGCATATGTTAGTTTGACAATGTGATATAAATTGTAAACAATGATTATGAAAGGATCACACAAAAGATTCTAAACCAACTGACACACTGTATGTACAAAATGGAAGATGGTTTTATGTTTTTTTTTTATGTATTGTCTGTGTATGTTTGTCTTAAAATAAAAATTTTATATACAAGAATTTAATTATACCCAGAATGTCCTTACAGCTCACATGATTGAACAGCATTTTTGTACTTTTTTTTGAGTTTTCTAAGGATTTATCAGCTAATAAAGAAAATATATTTTTGCTTTTTATCTTACAAGAAAGGATAACATATTACGAAAGTTGAGTCTTAAATGAGTTTTAAGGCTGCTTTAAACTTTGGTAAGAGTTAAGGCTTTCATTTGGTTCTTTACTTTGCCCAGGAAGAAAGATATCTTAAAAATTAGGCTGTTACTCTGAAAACTAGGGCACTGATGGATTAATTCATCTTGTGGGCAAGGGTATTGCTAAAACAACACCAACTTTTTCATAGACTGTCATGCACACACAAGTGAAGGTAACTGGGAGAAGCTTACTATTTAAGATTGGAAAATGAGTGAGGCTTTAATGTTTCAAAAAGAGGTGCATCACACCTGTTCCCTGGGTCCCAAGCTCCTTTTTCAAAGTAGTTGCATAACAGTACAGTTTGATATGTCCCACGTGGAATTTCATCTAATCCTACATTGAAATTTGCCATCTTATTTCATGAATTTTTTTCCTACACCGAAGGCATTCCATTTTTTACACTACGTTGTTTTAGAATATCTGCAGATGATACGTTTTGAAGTAAGCTTGTTGCAAGGTGATGTTGCTCTTGTATTATATCATAATTCTCAGTCTTTCTATCCCTCCCTGCTATTTTCATCTTTAGTCTTTAGTCCCTTGATCTGAAGGGGAAAAAAAAACCTCAACATCCTAGGAAGGGCTTTTCTTTCCTACCATTTCCCTGGCAATACAATGAGAGAAGAAAAATACTTCTTCCTAGGGTCTACCCATAACATATATTTAAGGTAGACTCAAGAACGCAGTAGTAAAAATGTTATTTAATTAATTAATTAAAAGATTTTGTATGTCCAATCACAACTCTGGGCAGCTCACAATAATAATGCCATAAAATTAAAACCAGAAAACCAGAGGAAAAAAAATCTAGTTTAAGGCATAACTATTGATGTCATGCTACAGAATGGTTGACACTTTATACTAGCCACAAAGTAGTAGCTGCCTAACACAATGACAACATAACAGTATAACATTGGAGAATTGTTTAACCTCTCCCAAAAGATTAGAGAACTGGAGATATTTTTATTCTCTATTGTTTTGGCCTTTTCAGGATCTGTTTTTATGCCTCAGGTGGAAGTTGTTAGTTCCAATATCTTTGCTTTCATAATCTGCAATACTGAAATTGAAAATAGGAAGGAAATAATAATTGTGATTAATTTTCCTATATATTGCTAGACTGCAGAACATGCAAAACTATAAATCTATATTCTTCTATAAACTCAGTCATGCATTCAGGAGCTAGATAAGAGAAGAAACCTCGAGGGCTTAATATTGCTAAGTAAATTCCATTATTGGAAACAAAAACAGATATAGAAAATTTCCCTAATGAATCTGGAAACCATCCCACACATTTATCTATCTGTCTTTCTGTCTCTTTGTCCCAGAATTTAAACCTGAAGCTTTTTCTTCCTTTTGTCTGGGTCAATGGACTTTTGGCCTTTCTTTTTCCAGTTTTAAGAGGGGAATACACAGGACTGAATAATGTCACATCCTGCTTTATCTGATTCAGCCTTTATATTTTGATCATACAGAACAGGGTTTTCTGTCCTATTGTTTGATGACCTAATTCTGAGACCTACACTTGAAACTAGCTCAATAATAATTCACAACTTGTGGGCTTGTCACCCGCTCTGTGGTGGAGAACCATATTTCCTTGCTTGCCAGCTCCCAGTGAGATGTTTATTAGAAGATTTTTCAACTGAGCTAGAAAGTAAAAGGCCAAATCCCCAGGGGGTCTGAATGAATTCAATGACACTCCCATAAGTAGCAGAAGATATGTCTATCAGATGGGACGGATGTGTTAATTTGTAACCAAAACTCGCTGGATTCTTTCTTTAGAGAACTGATAAGAAGAATGTGCACCCTTCTTCATTAGCTTACAAAACCAATTAAATAACTATTTTAAAAAATAAGAACACGACAATAAGAACAGTAAATTTAAACTGCCAGAAAGATTCTCATTGGAAAAATATGTGAACTATCACATATCTAAGCAGTGGTATTAAAGTTGGCATGATAGAGCTGTCCATATGGTTCAGGATAACTTTGCATTTTTGCTTCTAGATATACATATGTTTTTTACAACACAGTCCCATGTGGTACTATTAGCGTAATAGATATGCCTCCCCAATTCTCAGTTTAGTTCAGTTTTTCTATAAATGCAATTGCTTATTTCTATTTACCGTACATCTCTGGACCTCTGTAAATTCTGATTAGAAAATGATTCTTCTCGCTACCACTCTTCTAATTTCAAAGATAATTCCATTTGTAGCACTATATACTGTGCTTCAAACAAATGTGTTAATAAGAAATGAATTGTCTAAAGTGATTGAAAGGCAATAAAGTTAAATTCCTTTCTGCATGTGTTTGTATTAGTCATTTTAGCATGGCCCTATAATAATCCAAATCAGAGGAGGTATAAATTGCAAAAGGAGAGGGGGAGAATTTGGGCCCAGGAAAAAATTAGGAAGGAAACTATGGTCTTTTCTGCTTTTAATGTGTGCTTTATCTGTCAAAATCTCATTGTTCTGTATCCTGGAAATGGGTTTTGTATTTTTAATGTCCCACTAAGGTTTTAATTCAATAATTATATGTGAAATGGGAAGGAGGCAAGATCACCTTAACAAATATATGCTCTAGCTTTCTAATGCTTTTTCATTGTTTCAGAAGGTTTACAAGAATTAAAAATAAAACAAACCTATAAAAGTCATAAAGTGTTATAAAAGTGGAAAAAGACTTTGGGAATAAAAACACTTCAAAAGAAGAGTGTGTCAATTTGCATCCTTTTCTAATTGTTAAGAATGCTCCTTTAGCAGGTCTCAGTTGTTATATTAAATAAAAAGTGAATGAAATAATTTCAGATGTACCAAGAAGGTACCACTTCAGGCAAGGTGAAGTCAAAATTATATCTTTAAAAAAAACAATCCCATTGGTATGGAATATGGGGAATTAGCTCTTAGGCATCTTGCATTAAAATCAAGATGGGCTTTAAAAAAAAAGAAATTGCAATGCTTTGAATTGATCCTGTGAACAAGTGAGTTACTGTAGAAGATATTGTGGAATAAGGGTGACAGGATTCCAGAAGAAATTGTATTAACTGGAATGCTGTCATCTGACATTTAGGACCTTCAGATGGAGCCTCCTGGAAAAATATGTGGCAGTTGTCTCTGATCTGTAAAAAAGTGTTTGTAGCTTGCAATAACTTAAGTTGGTTATAATTTCCTTCTTCCCTCCCTCCCTCCCTCCCTCCCTCCCTCCCTTCCTTCCTCTCCCCCTCCGTCCCTCCCTTCCTTCCCTCCCACTATAAAGACAATGGAAAATTAGAATTTATTTAAAAATAACAAACATGGGAGAACATAAACCTGATAGACTAATTTAGCTAAGCTGAAACCTTTCAATGCTAAGTTCTTAAATTTCTGCAGAGGTTTATCTTTAAGGTAGCTAGCCTATTTTGAGACTTGTCCCAATTTTTAAAAGAAATCTTAAACAAGTCCTGCTCTTATTAGATCAAAAGTTAGTTTGAGCCAGCATCAAAATCTGAATAATTGGAAGTTCTGCTTATTTAAGCTTTAGGCAAAAGAAGTGTCATGAAGCATCATATTGTAACTCAATACAGACTTTAGGGTGTTCTGGAATTTCAGCCCTCTGCTGCGCTTAGTTACTGCTTGAAAAACAGGACTGAGAAACAGTTATCATTCTATATTTTCATTTTCTATCAAACAAAATTAGGTAGGAGACGAGCCAGTATCATCTTATCACCTTGGGTCAGGTTTACTCTGAGGATTACTAGATGTACTGCTGTATTGAGAGAAAAGCAGGGGTAGGAGCGGTTCGATAGAACTGGTTGTTATGATTCTGCACAGTTCAGAGAACCGGCAAATTGTGGCCCTGAGTGGCCCCACCCCTCTCTGCCCGCCCCTCCCCTCCCCTCCCCACCCAGGCAATCCTTATTGCGCATGCACAACATTGCATGCATGCCTGACATTGCTGACTGCGTTCTTCTCCTGTCCAATAACTCTTTAAGGTATTTCTTCTTTTTTTTCCTCTCCCGATGATCAGCTGTTCCAATGATCAGCTGCGCCAGGATCCCTTTCATTGTCTTACTGCTTCTCCCAGAAGGCTTTCCTGAGGCCCAGGAGGCCAAAAAAAAGGGGGAGGGAGGGGGAATTTGCTGCCAAAAAAACCAAGAAGTCACACCCACCCAGCTACATGACCATGCTCACCTAGCCACGCCCACAGAAACGGTTGTTAAAAAAATTGAATCCCACTCCTGGAGAAAAGGCTAATTTGAGTAGGACATGGAACAGAACACATGATATCTTTGATGCGTGGTATCTTACATAATTTATGATGTTTATTACATGTATAAGTAGTCCTTGACTTACAACATTTCATTTAGTGACCATTCAAAGCTACAAAGGCACTGAGAAAAGTGACCTGTGATGATTTTTCACACTTTTATGACCATTGCAGCAACCCCTGGTCACGTGATTTACATTCAGATGCTTCACAGCTGGTTCGTATTTATGACAATTACACTGTCCCAGGGTCTTGTAATCATCTTTTACAACTTTCTGACAAGCAAAGTCAATGGGGAAGCCAGATTCACTTAACAATCGTGTTACTAATTTAACAACTGCAGTGATTCACTTAACAAATGTGGCAAGAAAAGTCATAAAATGGGACAAAACTCACTTAACAAATTTTTCACTTAGCAACATAAATTCTGGGCTCATTTATGGTCATATGTTGAGGACTACCTGTAGTTTTATTTACTTTGTTGACATATGCTTGATTCCCTACCCCTCAAAAAAAAAAAAAATACCTGCGTGACTAATATTTAGAAACTGGTAAAAACATTTTTTTTTTTAAATTAAGCAGGCATTTGGAAAATTAGTGGAAGATATATGGGGATACTGGTAATAATGTTATGTGGGGTGAAATTTGTATTATGCTATATGTTTTAGTATTTTTCCATGATATATTGCTTCTTAGATTCATTTTTTATTAAAGTTGCATAAAAACATTCTGTAGAAGATAGATGATAGATAGATGTGATTGATATTAATGACATATATCATGCAATAAAATATGAACATTTCTTTTTAAACTTGGTAAATGAATGATTTTTGATATTGTTGCATGGATTATTTTTGGTATTTGCTTCAACTGGGAGTAATAATCCACATTAGGTTCATTTAAGTTTAACACCACCCCAGTTTGAATGCATGGGCTTTTACAAATGTTCAAGTACCCTATAGATGATTAGTTTCTCCTTAGGAGGAGGTCAACATTTGCTTGAGTTCCACACGCTTTATTTCGACTGAGAAAATGAACTGATCCAACTCACTGTATTTAGTTTACAATGCTTTCACTTACACTGTACTCAAATGAAATTTACTGAACTTTCCAAGGGAATTTGTTCTTGTGTGTATTTATTTTAAAAAGTTTTACATCCCTTCTCATAAAAAATAAAGTAAAATCCCAATATGGTTTACAGTACTGTTCCCTATGGGGAAGTGGCCAGACCTTTCATACTTTTAAACCCATGATCAGTGTTAAAAAATCCTTGAAGCATCATGCAGCTTCAGCATCTCAAATGCTGGATCAAATTGATTTGATTCTTGGCATTTATTATTTCAATTTGTATGGCTGCCCATCTTAGCTGCACAACTAGAAGCTGAGGTTTAAAAACTAGAAAGCGAACAAGTCTAATCTTAAGACATGGTTTAAAAGCATAGAAAACCATATGCAAAATATGTAACAGAACCAACCATTCAGGTCTGAAAACTGCAAGGTATACTCAGCCTAACCACTGAATAAACTCTGCTGCATAGTCAGATCCCTGCATCCAGTGTCACAGCTCTACCTTTAAGCCCTTACAAAAGGCCAGTAGGGTCAGGTCCAATGTGACCAGGTTTCTTCTTTTTCCCATTTAACTTTTTCCTCTCCTTAAAGCATCAAGCCATTTCTTTTTTCTGGGTGAAACATTTATTTCTGCTTGGACACTGTTGGAAGAAAAATCCAGGTCCAATTCCAAGCTGGGAGAAAGGTGCTGGGAATAAAATGGAGGATGATTGGAAAGGATTCTGTTTATTGATGAACATAACTATCAACAGTTCCGGGACAGCTGACAAAATGGAGTTGAGAGTAGGGTGGGCTTTTATACCTTTTTGATTTCTAAGGGGTCATGCAGGGCTCTATAGGCAAAAGGGGAAATGCAAATCCTATGTGTTTGTCTTCGCTAATCTTGTCTTGTGTACCTGGAGTTTCTGTCTCACCCAGTCTTTCTGAATGGATTCCAAATCTGCATTTCTAAAAGCTGCCTTCCTCATTTTCTGCTTGGGACAGGGAGAATAGTGCTGGTTTCTGCCTCCCTTAAAATTTTCCCAATTTCTCCTTTAGAGAAATGTTCTATCCTGCCTTTTTAATGTTCCCCAAAATAATTCATTCTCTTGGGGGGTTGGGTCGGTGCTGACTTTCTAAAACACTTAGAGTGCTTTCTGTTTCATTTCATTTTAAAAAAGAGCAAAATTCAAATTGATATTTTCCTAAGATAAATTGCAAAATACTTTTTGAAGTGTTAAAAGGGGAATGTCCTACCTCTCCCAAACATTCTATCTTAGAGCTGTAGGCATAATTTAAGTACATTGCCTGTAATTGAGTGTGGTGTGGAATTGCTACATTGAGAATGTACTGGGGCAATCGTATCTGAAACAGAAAGATATACATGTCTTTATTATGCCAATGTATTTATTGCTGTTGCAATCAAATGCTTTAGGGAGTTGTCATTGATGAACAGGGGTTTTAATTTCAGAGCAGGAAAGGAAGAATAAAATCATCTTGATGCCCCCATCCATGTTTTAATGAGAAGGAAAATGGATTTAAATAGAAGAATGGTGCCTTGATTTATCCTTGTTCTTTTTGATGCAAAGTTAGCTAGCTATTTTTCCCAGTTGTAAAGGCAAGTAATTTAATTTTACTTATTATTTTTCAGTCCTTGGGTTTAAAATGCATTTCTTTTCTGAATAGGTTACCTTGCATTGGAAAGGCTGCTAGCCTATTGGCATGCCTTTTCCCCCATTCCTAACATACATAGACAGATGATAATATAGATAGATAGATAGATAGATAGATAGATAGATAGATAGATAGATAGATAGATAGATAGATAGATAGATAGATAGATAGGCAGGCAGGCAGGCAGGCAGGCAGGCAGGCAGGCAGGCAGGCAGGCAGGCAATAGCTTTATTGTCACTTTGAATATACATTAATCGGCATACATTAAAATGACATTTTGTTGCATACAGCTCTCAAAAGGGTCACCACCACCAATATACACTACGTAAACATGAATGAATAAATAAATACAAAATTATGCGTATACCCACATACATAATGACACAGAGAAACAACACAGTCTAGTTCGGATGTATACATGTACATGGCAAGAGAAACTAAACTTGTGAGTTTACCAGATGGATGGCATAGGGAACAAAGCTGTTACAGAATCTGGTAGTCCCGCTAGAAATACTTCGAAATCTCCTCCCAGAGAGGAGCCAAAGAAACAGACTGTGAGGTGGATGTGTGGGGTCTCTAAATGCTTTAAGCTCATTGGCTGTGACATAAATTTACCAACTGGCTTGTCAGTTGAGCCAGTAGAGATAACGACTGCTAAAGATAGCCAGCTAAAGTGGAACTAGAACTCACAGTTTTCTAGTTTTTCTTTTTTTGAAATAAGCATACTTCCTTTGTAACCACAATATTCTGTTCTGGTATCCAATCCATTGCTGAGACTTACAATTTCTTCAGACCCATTTTAGACCTAATCTAATTCATTCATTCTCTTACAGTGGCTCTTGTGTGAGCACAAAGGCATGCTTGCAGATAATGCTAGAGGTTGACAGTTCCAGCACACCAGTTTTTTTATTTTATTATTATTATTATTATTATTATTATTATTATTAATTTTATTTTTAAAGATCCAGTGATGCAGTGATCTGGGGGCCACCAAGGATGATGTTCATATCTGCTGCTACACAGAAGCATATGGCACTGCGGTGCCTACCCTTGTAATAAGTATTTGGCCTTAATCCTTCCTTTGTGATTTTCTATTATAGCAATATTAGGGTGGAAATCTGCATATTTGAATATTGTATCCATTAATGAATGCATAAACTTAAAATAAAGAGTTTCTATTACCCTCCACAAGAGCGTTAACATTTTTGCACATTTTTCTTTCTCGGTTACATAAGTGCTGTGCTGATTCTTTTCTATTAAACCTATAACTCATTGTTAAGGTCTTAGCCTTGTGAATACACAAACTTTGAGTGTTCAGCTATTGCTTACAAATGCTCCAAAATGACTGAAGTGAACTTCAAAAAAAGTAAGCAGTTTGATTTCAATGTAGTTCAGGTATCCTTGCCTTACTATACTGGCAGAGATTATTTGGTGGCATTTATCATCATCACAACTAAAGAAGTACCTGTAATTGCTTTAGTTGGTTAGTTTTATTCCTGGATCACTTATATTTAATATCTGGCAAGACTCCCAGGAGACCATTACTATTTTGAGATCATCCCTTCATCATAGAGTTCCATTAAAAATGATATTGTTAGTGTTTTTAATCAATAGCATAACTGGATAAAAAATCTATCTAGTTGGGCTCTTTAAATAAAAATTGGAATATTTTATGCAGCAATGGAAGCAGTCAATGATACAACATCTTTTTCACCATATTATATTACCAATCATATGTGTATCTTAAGAATGCATCAGTATTTCTCATAGCAATTGTAAAATACAAGCATCAAGACATATACCTAGGCATGTATTATTGTTTGCATAAATTTACATATTATGCACATTTATTTGCTGTAAAAGGAGTTACTCAGAAATGCAAGTAAGAAAACAGAACAAAATATGAATACTTTCTCCAGTGGAGAAAAGCTGGAATGAATAGTGGTATAAATGTGTACTGGTTGCAATATATGCAGCCAAGCTGTGGATTAATATTTTAACTGCATCTGCTTCTTTTTGCCACATGCTGTTTTACTAAGCAGACTAGTTTGATCTAGATGAAGCAAACAACAAAATGATAAAGTTCTTTTGAATGTGGGAATCTTTATGGAACAACATCAAGCTTACTGGTAATAGTATTACCCCTCCAATAGATGAGAACAATACCAAATACAAGGAATCCTTGAGTTACTACCATAATTGAGTCCAAAAGTTCTCTTGCTAAGTGAGACAGTTGTTAAGGGAGTTTTGCCTCATTTTACGACTTTTCTTTTCACAATTGTTAAGTGAATCACTGCAGTTCTTAAGTTAGTAACGGGGAGGTTAAGTGAATCTGGCTTCCCCATTGACTTTGTTTCTCAGAAGGCTGCGAAAGGTGATCACATGACCTTGGGACACTGCAACCATCATAAATATGAGCCCATTGCCAAGCGGCCAAATTTTGATCACATGATCATGGGCTTGCTGCAACGATGGTAAGTATGAAAATTTGGTCATAAGTCACTTTTGCAGTGGTGTTGCAACTTGGAATGGTCACAAAATGAACTGTTATAAGTCAAGGACGATCTGTACTCATGTAGATGAGAAACAGGGTTTGCTGTAACTCATAAAGAAAAAGTATTAATGCTGGCTAGTAGAAAAATCAGGGGGGATTACCCCGATACTCAGATCATATGCTAAATCTACCAGGAGAGCATATAGGATGTGGTGCTGAACTAGGACTGGGGAGATTCAGCTTTAAAGTTGAAACTTAAAAGCACCAATCACCCTCAACATAACTTATCTCATGGAAGGTTGTTGTCATGGGCATAAAGTGATAGGGAGCATCCAGGTGAGCTGATTCAAATCTCTAGAAAAAAGGTGAGATATAAATGTTATCTAATAAATAAAGATTAGGCCAATTCAAGTCCCCCCCACACACAATTCAAGCTTTGGACTCCTCCAAAGCTTTTCATAAGGTAAGAGGAAAATTGTCATATGGGTGGTCTTTTATTTAGCAGAAATGACCCATGTTTTCAAGCCAAAATTACTTTATCTTATGAAGTTATAGAGTAAATGGGTAATTTTGTAGTTCAGTGCAAAAGGATGGGTGGAGGTACAATAATGGTGGTGAAGATATTTCCCATTCTTGAATGTGATGCCAAGTATGATTGAAATCAAATGAAGCCCAGGAAATGTAGGGCACATGTAGGAATTCCAAGCGCAACACACAAGAGAGAGGGGGGAGGGGAAAAATTCTGACCTAGGCTTCCCCAACAACACGAAGCCCCATCCTCGTCCTGATAAACCCCTTTTATTTTATTTACAGTGAATTCCTCTCCAGCAAAGTCCCAGCCAACAGTCTTTCAAGATAGTTCACAATTACAGACCTTTATCAAGTTTGGAGAGTGGCCAGGCCGATATCTTTTAGACACCACAATACTTGGCAGAATGTTGGAATGAACTAATTGTCTCCTGCCAAACCCCACTCCCCTTTCGCTCCTCTTTTATTCCCTATGGGAGGGGCCATTCACTGTCCACCTGTGGCTATACTCCCAAGTCGACCCTTGTTCCTTAGCTGTTCCCTTCATCTGGCAGCTCTGAGCATGCACACACTGGGAACAGGCTCCAGCTGTTCTTCTGCCTCGCTGATGTCTGTCTCCGAAGGCATCTGATAACTGTCAGATGGTCCTGGCTCCATCTCTGCCTGCAACGCAGAGCACTCATCAGAGCCTTCCCCATCCAGGACTGGTCCATGTTCCTCCCCAACCTCCTCACTGTCCGAATCTGCTGCCAGCTTTGCTGGCTGCTGATGGGCCACAACATTAATTTTCATGGCCTACCATCTCCCAAAAATGAGTGAACCTAGTTAGAAACATCAATGTGACAATAAAAAAGTAATATAACCACAAAATATAACAATATAACAATAAGCATATTACTTGGACAAAAGTGAGGAGAAAAGTCCCATTAGTCTATGAAAGACAAAAATAATATTAACATGTCTTTCCCAAAAGACATATGTACTCATTGGATAGGATTTTTGAGTTTCTCTGTCATTAATTTCTGATTAAGAATACTCTATTCTGATAATTGCTGTTTCTACTGATTATATGCATACTGTTATATGCAGAAATGTACTTTGCTGAAACATGTTTGCTCAATCCTGTAGATAGTTCCTTACAGAAAAAACGGCTTTATATAATGAACATTTTGGTGTCACAACATCTTTTTTTTAAAAAAAAAAATTACAAACACGCCTTGCTAAACATTTTAATGGCATTTTAAGACTTTTATTATTTTACTTTTTCGCTATTCTTTTGCTGGTATAATTTATTATGTCAGAACTACTTTTGTCCCTTCCATCTCTCTTCATCTGAGCTTGAGGTAGTTTTTAAGCTTTTATTGCTACTTGCCCAGGTGTTACTAATTGCATAATGTAAAAATCATGTCATTAAATTACAAAATAAAGGAGCAAATGTCACATGAAGATTAGTTTAGCCAAAAGTTTCTCTTAAATTATCTTCTACTATGAGTTTATGAAGCATGTAATAGCAGTGTTCTTTCCTAGCTACAGCTAGCAATATGAGCTCATCATGCAGTTATATCTCAAATTTCTCATGGAAATCTGGGATATGCTACTTTGGAATTGGCTTGTAAAATATATCCCAATGAGTTAAAAACAATCTCCTTATAATATAAAGACAACCAGCATTTATCTCATGTTGTTTAACTGGTCCTCCTGCCTGTGCACTTTCTATTCAAGTCAGAATAAAGATTTTTATTTAATTTGTATGTGATGTGTGTATACTTTTCTTTTTTGTTTTTATTTTCTTTTTAATTGTTATCCAAACAATGTACTTGAGATAGGTAACCTTATAAATTCAATGAATAAATAAATCACACATATACCTCTCACTCACTCCCTCTTATCAAATTGATATTGATTTCTGTTGGGTAGATATAGAATTAGCTTGCCACTGCCTTTTTGGATTTTGTGAAAATATTGGATAATCCACGTAGGCAGAACAAAGGGGAAATGTTATTAAAAATAGAATTTGTGACACATGAATAAACTATATTAAAAAAAAACCTGTCTGGACACTTGCCAAGAATTAACACTTTTCCAAAATTTGTCCTCCAATTTCAGTTTTGTTCTTTTTTCTGCCAAGAAATGTCTTAAGATGCTTTTGAAATTTTCTGCGCTTTCGCTTACCAGTACATTGGAGTCTTTTATTAGTATGATAATTTAGCATTTTAAGCAGAGAAGTGGCTCAGATGAGAATTCAAGCTGAATCTGTTGGCAGTTTGAAGATGAAGTTAAAATGGAACTGCAAGCGAGGAAGAGAATAAATTCACAGAGGAGATACTGTAATGTGCTAGTGGTCTGTATTACTTTGGTAGCTTTTCAGGGCATGACTGGAATTCAAGTTTAGGTTTAAAAGATGCATGTTTCATTTTCTCCTGGAACAAAAATAGCTAAAGAGCACTAGGTCCTTGGACTGCCTTGCAACAATTGGTCCTCTGAGAAAGAACTCGGGCAGAAGCTACAACTATAAATAAATTTATTCTAATGATATAATCTTTCTACTTATTTATGGTGAAGAGCACACCTTGGAATATTGTAAATAATACTTAGATCGGTTGTGCTAAAATGTGTCTCCTGGGGAAGTTAGCAAATGATAAGTTTAAAATTATTGCAAATCTTAATAATTCCATTCTTTATAGCTGATGGATCACAAACATAGTCCATGGGCTTCAGTCAAGTTTTACATAATCAAGCAATAGCAGTAAAATACTAACAATCTAATAACTCAAATATAATCAAACAGTAACAATAATAAAATAATATACCAGATTTTATAGTTCAAACTGACCAAATTCTTTTTTTACCTAAGATCTTAAAAACTTAAAGAAAAGATTTGGGTATCAGCGTTCTAGAAAAACAAACTCCAACACCTGAATTCTGAGGCAGGCATTTTCTCAAAGTTCCAATTTATTAGAGTTGTAATACTGGCACATCTGGGAAAACCCGAATCTGAGACTTCCAGGTTTACCCTCCATAACTGAAAATCAAAGACCCATTCCCCTGCACCCCTCAGTCCATCACATGGCCCAATCACCATCTGTCCCAACTTGAGACATCTTCTAACCACTCCTTGTCCAGATGTAGGATGACATGACCTTGACTGTAAAGAAGAATGCTATTAGGTCTAACTACATAAACTCTAAGAAATCCCCACTCCCAATTTCCCAGACACAGGAATGTGGCAGCGTGGAAGCTTCTGGTACTAATATGGCTTTCAAAGTTGACACTGGGATTTGTTTCATACACAACAGATCCTTGTCTTCTCCTGAGAATCTTAGGTGGAACTCTAGATCCTACAGAAATTCCCATGCAATTGTAATTTTAAATGTGACTAGAAGTGAGGATGAATAAATGCATGTAAAGTAATCCCATTTGTTTTTTTTTATTTAGTTTTATTTATACTGATGTGAAAATAAAAACAAATGTAGCTTTTCTTCTGGTTTTTTATCATTTTTTGAAGTATAACTATTTTGTATCTTCCTCCAAGGCTCAGGATAGTCCTGAGTTTGAGAATTGCTGTGCCCCCTTGTTAATTGAGCCCTTGCCTTTCTTATCTGCTGATTTAATGAACATGACTTTACTTTCTTTGAAGAAAGCTAAAGCTCAAATCTTAAACATCTCTTTGTGTTGATAGGAAACTAGAAGCTAGTATTCATAATCCCTTTTTTCAATCATTGATGTTTGAATAATATTGTGTAAATAACATTTACAGTCTAGTTAGTTTATAAGCTGCATTTTATGCCTTTTAAAAGCCTATGTGTTGTTTTCTGAGTCTATTAATAATGTCTCTCATCAACTTGATTGTACTTAAGTCTTGGGATTTATCACCCTATCCCATTGTTTATTTGCCTGGGGGAAAAAACTTGTACAATTTTTAATGAGTTAATCAAGAAAACATTTTAAGTTCAATTTACTGAAAATCTGAGTGCATATATCTATGTGTACATCACCATAGTTTGTTAACTAACTCAGTTGCCTGATTTTATATATAATGATGCTCTATAAAAATTCATAAATATACTAAACAAAAACAAAAAAACCATTGTCACTTAGAGTATTATTTGAACGCATATTGTGCATATGGGTGTATTTACATATAAATAAAATAATTTATTTGATTGAATTTATAAGCCATCTGATTTCAAAGGACTCTGGATAGAACAGCTTTTTAAAAAGTAAGGAAGAATAAAATGGGTTAAAAAGAGATACTTATTATATCAACAAAAAACCAGCAGGGCTGAACAACCATTATAACCCAATAGTAATGGAGAATAAAGTAGTTGTACACAATTCTAGTGAAAGATATATTTTAGATCTAAAGTAGACATTGTACTAACAGAATCACTTCTTACATATTTGTGCTGTCCCAGCCAGTCTATGGGAGTTGGATAGTTACTTAGGAACACCCTTAAGGGAATGTATCATGGTAAATGTAGTTAAAGGTATCCTGGGAAATGTAGTTCATCTCATGTGGCTACATCTGTAATCCTGATTGGTCACTGAATTGACCCTTGGTGGGTTAAGGGAGTTATCCTCATTCTTTGTCTGAACTCTCTACCTCATGCCATCTTCCTTCTATCGTTACGAGATAGGTTAGGAGATAACCATCTTTCACGTACAAGGCAGATATACAAAGGATTGGTCATTAAAGAAGAACTTCATCACAAATGTGAGTTATGAAGATACCTGATGTACCAATA
This sequence comes from Notechis scutatus, assembly GCF_049901735.1. NCBI lineage: Eukaryota > Metazoa > Chordata > Lepidosauria > Squamata > Elapidae > Notechis > Notechis scutatus. The sequence continues at coordinate 93,011,943 of NC_142010.1, read as the reverse complement.
AATGAACTTTGTTATGGAAGCTTTGTTGAGTTATCTATCTGCATCTGCACAGCTATAAATCTACCTCTGTGCAAGAGACAGAACAATATTTTTTTAAGGAAAGCTAACCAAACCTCCTCTGAGGATCAGATGGTGAGAACATGGCACATTTACTCCCATACCAGGAGAGGAGTCTCCAGATGTTCTTTGTGCCATTGCTGTTATGACCTATCACTAGTATGGATTGTAGCAACTATTCAGCCTATTCTAAGGTTATCGGCCAGTCTGGAATGTTCCCAATTCTTAATGTTGACCTTTGTCTAATCTAGAGGATCTTGTTACTTTGAATTAGTAAAATTTTAGAGCTGTTTAAAACTGTAGTTTTTTGTTCTTCACCTCCGTCAAAAATCCATATATGCTCGCAAATAGGTGCACATTCTTTCAGAAGCACTTGTAATTGGGTGCTGACTCATACCCTTTTTAGTGATATGATATACTTTCATCACTCCTATTGTTTTTATGTGATAAATAATGAAAGTAACAGGCAAGATGCAAAGTTGGAATATGACGAATCCTCTCGCAAATAAATAGTCCCAATTCCCCCCATCCCCTGAGCCATCCCTGCACCCTCGCAAGCCCTTTCTGACCAATTCTCCTCAATGATGAAATGTCATTCTTATATTAGAATCACCTTACCCTAACACAGTTTATAACTAACTATAATCATCCACTCTTGGGCTTACAGGTCCCAAGCAATGGCAGAGAAAATTTGAGGATAGTTTATCCAGCAGTGGGAAACATTTGTTTTAATGAAGGCTCATCCAATGTATATTTTCTGAGTAGGAGTAAGAATTACTGGAAAAGTCACATAGGCTAGAAATGAGATTATGTTTCTACCTTTTAAAAAAACTAGAATAAATAACAAGCATTTGCAGGTATTTCCTGCTGGGATGTAAGTTGTTGAGGGTATAAGTCTGTGCAGAAGTTCCTCCTCATGGTTTTTGCATACAAAGAAATTTAATTTAATCTTCATTTCTTAACATATATTGTGTGCATATTCAGCAGACCATACTTTACTTACTCTTAAACATGGAAAGGCAAAATGTAAAACTGTGGCATCATGGATATTAGAGAATAATTGATTAGGCTTTATTGAATTGCAGGAAACCTACTGAGAAGTTGCTCACTTGCTTCTTCAAAGCAATTTAAGATGTTTTATGAAATGCCATAACAGCTGAACAAAGAAAATGTTTAATATGATATAATGAACACTTTGAAAATACAAATAAATACAACTATATTAAAGAAAACTGCATATCAACATGCAAGGCCACACAGGGAACAATTAGAAAAACAATTAGAAAAATATTTTGAACAACTCTAAAGACTAAGTATTGGAATTTACCTCTTAATTTAAGATTGCAATAGGTGATGATGGAATAAATTATAGAGCTATGTTATTCAAACTAGAAATGTACTTATACTTTTTCTTATCAATTAATAAATCAGAGCTTGTTTAGGTATTTATAATAATTTATTTACTTAGGTTTAAATAATTTAAATTATCTTGCCTCTCTTCAAAGATATAATTCAGTAATAATCATTCATGGCTTGATATGTATTTTAGCATTGCAGGATTAAATGATATACTTTTTAAAAGGGCAAATTTGGGGAGTTGAAGACTGTGGATAAGATTAATGATGAAACAATTTCAGGACAATGTATAATGTATAAATGTAGATTGCTTTTGAAAAGGACAACGCTTTTGAACACCAATCCAATACTGAATTAAATACTTGGCTGGAACTTAGACGAAAAAGAACTAGTTTTCTTATGAGTTGAAAGTATTGAATACTTAAAGGATTTAGAAAATGCTGTGTGGGTAAAATCTTACATTCTTCAACAATTTTTGAGAAGAAATCATTATATTCATTTTTAGTTTGATGTCAAGCTTTACAACATTAAAAAAGAAGTTCAGCTGAATCAATCCTGGTGATCAATGGGGGTGACAGGTATCATAGCCAGATCACTATCATATCACAAAAAAGAGGTTGTGAGAACTAACATGTAAGCGAGTGTCTGCAAGGCATCATCCCAAAACAAAAAAAGAATATGAATTAAAATGCAATTAGACTACAATTTAAAACCAGTTAAAAAGCTTGGGCAAATAGAAGGGTGTTCACATGGTCTGAAATGATACTAGTGTGGGTGTCAATTGAATCTCTCTGAGTAGAGAATTCCATAAAACCTCTCCAACTTGTAGAGGTCCATTAATCTCCTGGATAGGACCTGGATAAGAACCTCATTAACCGATAAGGTATATGAGAGAAAAGTTTGAAAATCATACAAAGCATGAAGGATCCCCCTTTGATTCTGCAGTTCAGAATAGCCACAAGGCTGTCATTTTCATTGCCAGTGGGACTAGCAAGATCATTGGTTCCCAACCTTTCTGGCTTTTCTGACTAGTGGGATGGGGATGGTTCCTACAAGCAGTGGGTGAGTGCAGGGGTGGGTTTCTACCGGTTCTGTCCACCTCTGTAGAACCGGTAGCTCTGAAGAGCAGCAGACATAGAACCGGTTCTATGTCTGCTGATGTTTTTGCCCACCCGCCCACCTGGGCTCTTACCTGACCTTTATTTCCTGATTTTTCAACTTCAGCTGCTGTGCAAGGCACAGCTGCAGTTAAAAAAGCAGGAAAAGAGGACTGTTTCAAAGGCTGCTTCTCTGCACGCAGCGTGCTGATGACGATTTACAGGTGCGCACGCTCAGAGTGCAGGGCAGCACAGCATAAATCACCAAACCTCGTAAATTACCGAACCAATAGTTAACCTTGTCGTATCCCACCCCTGGGTGAGTGGTACATGCAGCTCCATTTGTGTGAGGAGCAGGCAGACACGTCCACTGCTCATACAAATGGAACTGGAATGTCCACTTGCCTGCCATTCCCATAGCCCAGTTCCAAACAGGCCACGGCCGGTACTGGACCAGAGCCCAGCGGTTGGAGACCGTTGAAGAAGATTGCAATAAATGAGCCAAATTGACTGATGTTGTGATAAAGCAATTGAAGGCAACTTGGAGATATGGATTAAGAATCCTGAATGGTGGCATCTGTTTCTGAAGAATTATATTGTCATCACTGTAAATTGTAGAGAACATTATTTCAATTTTAGTGGGAATGGGATAATCTTTCAAAATTTTGGAAGAAAATTTTTAATCATATAACTAATAGAATATTAACTTGTCTCCAAAGTTAGGTTTACTATGTATATTTGATAGTTAAATAAAAGTAGCAAATTAAAACAAAAGCAGCAGACAAATAAAATAACAGCTAATAATAGAAATATCCAGATAATGTATCAAGGATAGAAAATATGATAAGATTTAGGCTACAGTGCTGCTTGAAGATTTTTCTGATGAAATTCATTGTTTGTCATTGCGAAGAAACAAACCATTATTCTACGAGGAATGGTAGAAGAAATAAGCATAATTGAAACACTCTATTCTCAAATTAAGGAGTAAGATGCACATAATTTAAAAAGGGAAACATTAAATCCAATCTATCATAAATGAGGGAGACAATCTGTTCAATGCAGATAATCTAGCAACTACCAAAAAGGTCTTGTTAAGTTGTGTTAAGTGATGAGATGTATCACAATTACAAATTACAGGACAGTTTCATATGAAAGGACACATCATGGCTACAGTGACCATTAATGTCTTTATAAATTTAAAATCAGTAAGTATGAAATGAGATGTGGAGCCAGGTGAAGACACGAGTAAAGTTGATCCAATGTTGATCCAATGTGATCTATAAAACAATTTGCTGACAAATATTTTTTGCATTATATTTGTGGGACAGTGGTCTATGCTAATTCTTTACAATAAGGTAAATAAATCAGGATATGGTAATTCATAACCTGTCTTCTTAAAAACAGTGAAGCTGGACTTCTGAGGGGGGAATGATGAATTGAAGTGCCAACAACAGCAGCAAAGACCAAGGAACTGATGAGTAGACCAGTTTCTGGAAACGTCTCTGGATAGGAAAGAACAGTAGATTGCCCACAGGTGCTATGGATTGCATTTCCTTGTGAGAAGACTACAAGACAGTGCTTTTCTTTTTTTTTTTAAACAAGTTTTATTAAAAATTTCAACAACAAACAAATCATTACATATTTAAATCTTTTCCTGTCTTTCTACAAAAATTTCCCCAATATTCTCATAAAACACAAACAAACACAAACAAACATAAAAAAATATTTTAGTAAAGTACCTTGGCCCCAGTTACCTCTCTTTGCATGGGCAGCGCATATCACTCTTCACAATTCTATCTTATTTAATCCATCTTAATTAAATCATTAAATTTATATCTTTTGCCCATTCATTATCCCTCTATCTCTTCTTATAATAAAAAGAATTTCTCCTGAAATCACTAATCAGAGTATGATGCCTTTCTATCCTCCCCCTAAGTTAGTAAAATTAATATTCAACATAACAAATACCCAATTCGGTTCTGCTTGGTACATTCTATCCACCAAAAATGTTTAAATACATTGTATCCTCCTTTCCTTCAATATTTTATTACATTTTAAAAATCAATCATTATTAAAAACTTCAATATTTTAATTTCTTATTAAATCTTAAACCATTCTAATTTACTATTTCAAATATAAATGTTACAATACCATCTTCTGTACCTAGCAGAATCTTTCTTACAGAAGTTTATATTTCATCCTTTGTCCCTAAAAAAATTCCTCTTCTCCCATCCAATTTTAAAACTTTGAGGCTTTTCTCCGCCTTTCCCCTTTCTTTCTTCCCCCACCAAATCTTTCCTACCCTCCTTCTTCTTCTAACCTCTGCCTTGCTGGGATCCCTTCTCTGTTGTGTTCCCTTTTTCTCTTGTTTGCTATCATTATATTTACTTTGCATCATATTTTTCTCTTTCTCAAATATTTTTTAGAACTTAAGTCCTTCATTTTCCTTGCTCTCTTTCTTCCTTCTTCCTTAGATAAGTTTTGGGATTCAATAAAGATGGCGTCTTCGTCTTTTCCTTGTTGTTGTTCTTCTAGAACAACTTCTGTTTCCATCTGTTCCATTGTCTGTTGGTAATTGACCAGCGCCATTTCTAGAAATAGAAAAGCTTTTTCCATACCATCTTTACAGGCTGCTTTTGTTTGCTCATATTCATCCCTCAAGTCTTCAAAAGGGAAAGCCATTATAAATAAATCTTTTCTTTTCTTTATTCCTCTTTCTTCTTACACCAACCAAATATTCCGAGAGAAAGGTAAAACAATCCCAAAATCCACAATCCTCAATAAATCCAAGCAAGCCAAAATTCCCCTTCCTCTTCCAGGGTGGTATCAAACAAATAAAAAAAGAGTCCAAATCAATATTTTAAAGCCTTATTAAAATTATATTTCTGTCCTCAAATCTTCAAGGCATCTCCTCCAACAAGATCCAAATTTATATATTTTCTTTATCCTCTCCCTTCCGGCTTAATTCCGTCGGGAGGAGAGTAAAGTTTCCTTTCAGCACCTCAAAATAGCCGCTTTTTTTCTCTTGTGGAAAAATCATCAAAAAACCATCTTTTCCAGGAATTAAATTAGATAAATCTCAAAACCCTGGGTCGACCAAGAAGAACTTTCACTTTCAATAACTTTCTCTTCTTCCTCCCATGCATACTTGCCCGGCTGCCGACTTCTTTGTGGCGGCATTCACGGACCTGCCCAGCTGCACGAGTCCTGGTAAAGGGGTTCTGCCGGCCAGGAGGGGTCTGCAACACCCCAGACCCTTCCTCCGGACCCCTTACCTTCAGCTACCCTGCAGGGCAGCCTTGCTCCGCACCCATCCGGTCGGAGCCCCAAAACGACTAAGCGCGGCAGGGATCGCCTGCTTCGAATGGACCTACATCTGTGAAAGCCCGACAAACCGGAAACCAGAAGACAGTGCTTTTCTATGGATTTGATGGCTGGGACATAAAGGGATTACCCATCTTGTTTGAAATCATAGTGGGGCTTTTTAAAGGTCACAAAGTTTGCAACCTCACTTCTAATCATCTTTGAAAATTGCAACAGTTTTCAAATCTGTTAAAGACATTTAGAATGACAAGTTTGAAAAGTCTTCATTGGGAGAATTTCACTTCAGCTCTGAACAAAAGAAAAAAATAGTTGCAAGCTTAGAAACATATGCAATCTGAGATAAAGAGCAAAAAACTGAATAAGATTTTGATCTTAGAAAATTATAAATAGACCAAAGTATAAATTTTGAGTGCTGAATTTTTTTCAACAAGATTTTGGAATTATTTATGAAGAACAAACAGTTTTTCATGAGAAATAGATGTGTTTTTATTATATTCTTTCTAAGACTGAGCTGAGGCAGGCATTGAAGAACAATGTTTATTGTAACAAAGAAATAGGTGATATGTTGCTGATGTTGCTGAATCAGCCAGCTGACACGTAACAGCTGATGCTGGCTGACAGCTCCCTTTTATAGTTCACTGTCAGGCTGCTCAGCCAATCAGAACATACAAAACTCCTGCTCAAAATGCGGAACAACAAATAGAACTTCTGTAGAACACAATAGTTTTAGTTTTTGGAAGACAGAAATATGTAATTTCATGATTTAAAAACTGGATATTAGATGCTATCAAAGAAATGATAGCTGTAGAACAAATTTTATCTGACTAGAGAGAAATACAAATTATAAACCAAGTGAGTGACTGGGACAATTTATTTCTTATTGGATTTACAAAAGAGGCATATTGAAACCTAGAAGAATTCTGTATGATGGGACAAAAAATGAAGAAATATCAAATCTTTCAACAATAATAAAGGTAGGATACAAATAGATAAAATATTTGAATTGGCTAAAGATGAAGACTTTTAGAAATATAAGGAAGGAATATAAAGTTGTTTTATTTGATCAAGATTAAAATATATTGTTATCTCTGGAAACTCTTTATGGACTTAAAAGATAATGCTTTATGGATTTGTCTATAGATAAGGAATAGGATATAGGTTGAAGAGTTAATTGTTTGTAAACTAAGAGGGATACTAAATTTGTGACAAAGGTTGGAAGTCATTTTTTATATTTTTTTCTTTATTATAGAAATATTAATTTCTTCTCTCATTTCATTGCACCTTTTATTATTTTTCTCTTTCTATTTTTTGTTTGTATTACATTACTATTATAACCAACATACTAAAATTATACATCAAGAAAAGCAGAGGAAATAATGCTGAATGACACATTTTTAACTTGTTGGCACAGTGATTCAAAAGCAACACAGGATTGTGTTCATGAAGAGGTGGTCTATTATTAAAAATTGGGTGGAAATAAATATGTGTGCTGGGAGAATTCAGTTCTTGTCTTCATTTTATGGCTAAATCAGTGATTTGCTGGGCAATGATAAATCTTATGAGAGAGGAAAGAATGCTGAACAAATTGGTGTTCAAAGCAGGTAATATCCCTTTAACCAACTCACACTTTCTGTTGCAAGTGCCAATTCATTATGGCAAAATAATTGCTTTGTAGTAAGCAGTGAAGAGTTGCTCATTAGAAAATATTGCACAGACACAATTTCTTTAGCTCAAGCTGCTATTGGCCTGATAGTTAGAATCTGCTTTTAGGAAGCTTCTGTGAATGTGTTAACTATGGCTTGAGGCAGCTGTGCAGTTCACTGAGCACTAAAGCTATAAATGTTAGCTTAATGCACAGCTAATGATAATGACTACAGTAGTGCATCATAGTAATTTACAAATACATTGAGTTTTTTTTATGGTGCTTGCTTCAAGGCTGTTGAAGAGAATCACCTAAACTGCACCTTGAATAATCTAATTAAAATAAGTGTATTTTTACTCCCTGCAGATTCGTTACAATCCCACAATTACTGGATAGATAGTTTTGTTATCATCAGTTTAAGAGAATCTGCCATTCCCTATAATAAAGTGATCTTGCAGGGATAAAAGTGCGTGCTGCATTAACATGACTCAGTAACTCTCTAATGTTGTAAGCTTGAGATACAAAATCTTTTTCTTATCACCTGAATTTTGAGATGACCTCTAAAGAAGAAGGTTAGGAAAGAAAATGGAAGTTCACTTTCACTTACTCATTAACTCAGGGTTAATCAGATACTTAAATGTTCATATTATTTAAAAAAATGAATTTGGAATATGGTTAGAATAAACTGATTTTAAAATAACAATATGTTGCCTGGTTGTCATGTCAAATTAAGAGACCAACACTCATTTCTGAAGGACAGAAACAAACAGCAACCAATCCTGTTAATTCCATACTTAATATCAAAGTCACTCATGGTGCATTTTTATGTTCCACTTTCCAGTTTTCCATGTTATGTTGCCTAGAGACTTCTGTTTCTTTGGGGTAGCTTGCTTCAGTTTGTTCAGGATAACCTCAAAAATTCATTAGCTATTTTACAGAGGCAAGAAGGTCCCTTCCATTGAGTCAAATCTTACATGGTTCAATGATCATGTAAATAAAAATTAAATCAGCTACCTCACCCAAATTCCTCACCATGACTAGAAATACTAACAAAAGATATTTTCTCAAATTTAAATAACATAACAGTTGTGTTGTTTAAAAATGTAGTAAAAATGTGGTGAACTCAGAGGAGTATAATATGAACATCTCCCATCTAATTTGATGTCTCCTATCTCTTATCTATACTTTCCTTGTCTTTACTGCAGTGTTGTTTTGACTTAGGGTAAACTTGAGAACTTACTCCCGATTTGCCTGTAATACAGGTAGTCCTTGATTTATGATCATAACTGAGCCCAACATTTCTGTTGCTAAGTGAAAAATTTGTTAAGTAAATTTTCCCCATTTTACAACCTTTGCCATGGTTGCTAGGTGAATTACTGCAGTTGCAGTTGTTAAATTAGTAACACAGTGGTTAAGTGAATCTGGCTTCCCCATTGATTTGGCTTGTAAGAAGATTGCAGAAGGTGATCACATGACTCCTGGACACTGCAGCTGTCAGAAATACGAGTCAGCTGCCAAGCTTCCCAATTTTGATCACATGACCACGGGGATACCACAACGGTCATACATGTGAAAAATGGTCATAAGTCTCCATTTTCAGTGCCATTGTGACTTTGAGCAGTCACTAAATGAACTGTTGTAAGTCAAGGACTACCTGTTCAAAAGTGAAGACAAAGTCCAGATTTTAGTTAGAAAAATCTATATGAGTGTTCTACGTTAACAGAAACGAAGGCAAGATACTGGCTTAGTTTGACCAAGATGACTATCAAGATTCCACCAATCAACAGCATACTTGGCCAGGCGAAAGCAATGAGAAGACCTTCTGGGGGATACAATCTCTTCAAAAGGACGCTCTTTTCTTTTCTTGATGGGTCATAATGGCAAAGAAACCACTGGTGCTTTCTGAAATTGTCTCTTATCTCTTCTACTTTCTGTTGAACTTGTTTATAATTCTCCATATCAGGGGGGATATAAGAGCACTGCAGAAAAAAGAAAGAAAACTCAGGGTACTGCTTTTCACAATTATTGACTGAAGGTAAAACAGTAATTTAGGGGTACTTTTAATCAGGGCTGCCTTAATATTGTTTTTCTGTTGTGAACAAATTATGAATATATGTATCCTATCGCGGCTTTTGTAGGGGAATCCATGAGCTTTTCAAAGCTATCCTTTGTTTATTAATTAACCAGGGTTTTTCAGGGTCAGAGGGAGATCATAACTCAGCCTATTCTTACAAACAATTAAGGAATCAAAAGTTTTTTCTCTGCTGTGATTGGAACTAAAGAAACTATTTGTTCTACAGGTATAGTGTAGAATTGCAAGAAAAATATTGCAAGGAAAAAACTAATAGTTTTCCTTCCTTCCTTCCTTCCTTCCTTCCTTCCTTCCTTCCTTCCTTCCTTCCTTCCTTCCTTCCTTCCTTCCTTCCTTCCCATGGAATATTATTTATGTGAGCATAGATATAAGAGAAGTTGTTTATTTTGTTATCAAATCTGTACAACATCCATTTCATCTGTACAACTCTGGACAGCTTACAAATAGAACATTGTGGATGAACTAACATATTTGCTAATAAGCAGGATTTTAGATTAGAGGAAAATGGATCCATGAAATTTTACTGAAGAAGGGGAAAATATTAGAGGACTTTTAAAAAAGTACTAGAACGTTATACATTTTGGGAAGAAATGTGAAAATTATACTCAATGTTTTGGAATTAAATATTTGAATTTCATCTCAATTGTAAACAGTGAAGGGAACACAATGGCTAACCTTGCAATTAAGTTTCGTGTATAATTTGCTTCTTTATAATTTTCTACAGATGTTTGATCTGTCGCCTTAGGGAATAAATCCTATGAATGATGGCAAAGTAATGGGTTCCATAAGAAATGAGCCTGAACATGAAGGACTGTAAAAACACAGTTCATTTTAAAGAAGGAGAAAGGCAGAGGAAACAGCATTTATATATTACAGCAAATAACACAGCTTATAGCATTTGCTATGATTCTGAATTGCTCTTACATAGTACAAGGATAAGCATGTTTAGTTTTACTCTATTATGACCTCTGATGATCTGTAGCACTCAGAATTCCAGAATAAAATGTGGATTTGAGAGGACAGAAATAATTCCTGCACATGTAACCTTGCAGTAATGATACTGAATAATAATGACTTTTATTTATTGTACACTGCCCAGAGTCCCTCTTTGAGGGAGATGAGCCACTCAGAAATACAATGTATGGAGAGGGTAACATTATTGGTTAAAGTATAACATTCCTTCAAAGCTGCTGTATGAAGCAAGTCTAGGAGTTGAGGCAAAGCCAGTATAAATTTATTTATGTGGGGAACTTCACTAAGGCAAAACAATGCTGCCTTCCATCAAACTATTACTTAAACACCTTTGAGTCCAAGTGATGTCTGCCTTTTCTGTGTGTAACAATTGTATAAATACTATCAAAAATGCATATTGCTGGCAGGCTAGGAATTCAGATTGTGGTTGAACAAAATTCATTACCATTCAGAAACCTTTATTTGCATTATCTATCAGGACAGACATAACTCTGCCATAGGGAGTTACTTTTTGCTTCAATGATATTTTAGGACAAGAAAGGATAATTTGGCAAGAATAGCCATTGTGTCACCATTTATTATATCTCTTCTTGCATGTATCCTGGTTAGAATTTGCTGAGTAGCAGTAGAACGTACAGCCTTAATATATAGCATACAAACCTTGGGATTTCTGTTCACAGTGATCTCTGTGTGGTAGAGCATGACTATTTGCCCTAAATGGGTTAAATTCACATAGACTTCCAGACAAGGATAGTGAAAAATATCTTTATCCTCAGAGCCTTCAACGAATGAACAATGGACTTTTTCCTTGATGTTAGCTCTCACTACATTGCATTCACTTTCATCAGCCCAGACACTGCAGAGACAAATTTATTAAGAATTTATGCATAACTTAAGCCTGATAATACATAAATATCTGTTTTTGATATTGTCAACACAATGTGTTGTGTGAAAAATAGGGTGAGATAAAACAGTATTAAAATTCTATTGTCCATGTGAGTAAAGGCAAATAGCAATCACAATAGCACTTGTACAGTATACTGCTTCACAGTTCTTTACTGCCATCTCCAAGTGGTGTACAGAATCAGCATATTGCCCCCAACAATCTAGGTCTTCACTTCACCAACCTCAGAAGGATGGAAGACTTAGTCAACTTCGAGCCAGTCAGAATTGAACTGCTGCTAGTGGACAGAGTTTGCTTGCAATATTGCATTCTAACCACTGTGCCACCATAGTTCTTATGTAGACTTTTAGCAAATGCTATGGCAAATACACACACACACACACACACATTGTACATTATATTTCATGATTTTGAGTATGCTTTTTCCATCATCTGGTAGGCCAATAAAATATCAACTCTTTAAATAATGTCTGTGTTTTCAGAAATGCACTTGGTTTAGTCTGTTGGAGAAATTTATACATGCATTTTTGTGATCCTCTTAATATATGGAATTTACACAATAATTAATATGTTTCTTTAGGGTGACACAATCATATTTTTAAAAATCCTACATTTATTACTTTTATAAATGATTCAAGGTGGCAAACATACTTAATACTGCTTCCTCCTATTTTCTCCACAACAACCCTGTGAGGTTGGGCTGAGACAGTGACTGGCTCAAAATCACTCAGCTGAACTTCCTGCTTAAAATAGGACTAGAACTCACAGTCTCCTGGTTTCTAGCCTGACGGTTCAACCACTACACCAACCTGGCTCTCCTGCTTATTTAATTAAGATTAGTAAAAATTGAATAGAAAGATATTTCAAAACATCCATGTTAGAGAAGTTGATGATTAAGTGATTGGAATTAGTTCAAGGTTCCTTTTCACATTCATATCAGTTTGGAATAATGCAGAAAGGAATGTTAGTTCCTAATAGATTTGATGGCTCATGTGGACATAGGAATGGTCTGTACAGAAAAAAACAACATACCTGGGATCCCATGGTGCCTCAGGATAAAATCCACAGCAGTTTAGGGATCTCTAACTCTTAACATAGGAAGCAGATTTCATGCAGTTGCAAGGCATCAAATACCTCTTTGGTTTTGTGAACTAGAGTGACTATAAGTAAAAGCTGAAAAAAGCACAATCCATCCATCCATCCATTCATCCATCCATCAGAATAGAGTTGGAAACCACCTTGGAGATGTTTAGTCTAAATCTCTAAAGCAGGAAATACTGTATCATTTCAGACCAGTGGTTGTTCAGTCTCTTAAAAACTTGCAGTGATGAAACACTCACAACTTCTGACAGCAAGCTGTTCCACTGTTTAATTGTCCTCACTGTTAGGAAATACTCCCCTCTTTGTGGCAGCCTCTCAAATATTAATATACTGCTATCATGTCACCACTAGTCCTTCTTTTCTCTAGACTAGCCAAACCCAAATCCTGCAACTGTTCTTTATATGCTTTAGTCAGGGGTGGGATTCAAATTTTTTAACAACCGGTTCTGTGAGCGTGGCTTAGGTGGTGGGTGTGGCTTGGTGGTCATGTGACTGGGTGGACATGGCTTGGTGGTCAACATCACTCACATCGAGGCAAGCATCTCCTCGCCTGGCCTTTCATGACTGTGGGGATGCTGCAACAGTCATAAGTGTGAAAAATGGTCATAAGTCACTTTTTCCAGTGCCATTGTAACTTTGAATGGTCAGTCCACACAAGCAAAGTACCAACAAAGGAGGGGAAAAAAACTCCAGAGAAGCTCCGGAGACAGGAAGTCTAGTCCTGCCAAGAATGTAATAAGGGTTAACAGAGAGGCAGTTTCTGTAAGCAACACCAGAATGTTTCCTTCCTGCCTTCCTTACAGGATTAGGCCAGTAATTTCTTCTAACAACTGAATAACCAGAATTCCTGAGCTAACATGACTGGAGGAGGAATTCTGGGAGTTGAAGTCCACAAGTCTTAAAGCTGTCAAGTTTGAAGACCCCTGGTCTAAGAGATTGCTAACCTGAGGTCACCTCTTTTTGCCTTTGTTCTCAACACATACAAGGGGAGCCCGTGTTCTAGGATTGTGCTTCTGCTAGGACACAGCTTGCAAGGTGCTAGGTTTTGCCTATCCTTCTCGTCTATTTCCTGCAAATAAATCACCATTGTCAGATCAAATTCCTGCTGCCAGGAATGCACTCTCTCTCCCTCTCTCTCTCTCTCCCTCCCTCCCTCTCCCTCTCTATCTCCTTCCCCCTCCCTCCTTCCCTCTTCCTCCCTCTCCCTCCCTCTCTCTCTCTCTCATTCTCACACACACAAACACATGGATTCATTCCTCCCCTCCCCTAGTTCAGATATCTTTTTGTCATTTCATCTTTCTCTTATTTTCTCTCTTTTTGCTTTTTTCTTTTTTTTTTTTGCCTGACATGGAGGATAATACACATGGAGGTGGATTTCTTTATCTGATATGTGCAGATAAGGATGAATCAGTTTTGTTAAATGGAGTATTTTATTTTACATGCAGTCTGTTTGATTAGTAGTTATTAATTTAATTAGTATTAATTTACTTTTTTGTCCATCACATATACTCATCTATACATACAGTTTATATTATGTATATAAATCTCACATAGGGATTTAATGAGGCAGCTTTAATGTTGTTATGCTTGGACTTTCCTCAACCTATTGTTGCAAGTCAGCCTTGGAGAAAAAAGGATGAAGGAGAAATCCTGGCCCAGTTATACTGTTGCCATACAAGTACGGTATTAAGTTCTTAACTATGAAAGAAAGATTTATAATTCCTGTGTTCTAGAAGCAAAACTTCTTCCATTTAACCAAAACTTCTTCCATTCCACAGCTTCCAGTTTAACAATTTATGTTTCAGCTTTAATATATTAATGAACATTATTTATTAAATGCTTTCTGAGTACAATAGATTTTCCATTTTGAGAGGCATGACATGTTCAGAGCTACGTGACATCAGATTCATTTGTATAATCCAGCTAACCATTCAATGGAGAGGAACATGCTCTCTATTGGTATCATTCTTTTCCCCAGCATTTTAAAGGGACAAATGATGCATAAAAACAGATTAGTTTAGTTTCCCCACGTCTGCAAAATTCTGAGAGGAAATAAATCATGGAAATAAGGCATACATTTTGTACCTACACATCCCACAACTCAGAAGAAACATTTTCCAGTCTTTCCACTAAGCAAATGTCTTATGCTAAAGTTGGGAGATTTTTTAAGCTTCCAAACTGACTCACTTGCTGCTTGGAAATCTACATATTTTTTTTTGTATGGCTTAAAAAATAATGTTTCTTTTACCTTCCTCTATGTAAAGGCACCAGGACGATACCAATAAAAAGATACATCAGTGATGAGCAGGCCATCATTGCCAAACCTAGCCATAGGGCCTTGGTCTCCCCTCGTTTCTGTGCTGCCACCACCTTTTTGTGTAACATGACTTCTTGGGATGCTTCTGTGGTTCTTATCTCTGCATAAAATATAATAAAATCCATTAGGTTTGCTTGTATGATAGCTCCACTAAAAGTAAACTCATCCTTTTCTTAGAGATTGCATATAATTTGGTTTAATATCATTAATTACTTGCTTTCCAAAAATAAAAACTTGAGAACAAGCCCAATCTTGCAAGGTATACAATAGCATTTACTTACATTTTCAAGGGTAATATCAAAAACCACATGTCAGATGCTCAGACCAAGCTTTTCTTTTTCAATAGGAACAGTTTACTGTTTCATTTGTAAATGCTGATGGATTTTTTCAGCCAAAATTCTAAATTTCATTTCCTGAAACTAGTGGTTCTTGTCCCATGCACAGATTAACACAGACTAGCACTTGAAAACTATTGCATTCTGTAACATGGAAATTCAACATTGCTTGGCTGAAGACTTTGCTTTCTGGCTAACCTATAGTAATATATGGTGAGATAAAAACAATACTGAAATGTTCAAGGTATTATGAGTATATCTGAGTTAATAATATTCATCTCAAATAAAATGAAAGTTTATTCTTTGGGGATGGAGTGGGGAGAGGAATGTTCCAACTGACCAAGAGAAAAATTGAAATGGAGAAGGTATTTGGCCCATTTTCCCTGACAGCCATGTTAAATGCAGAAAAAGTTGACAAATTTGCAATGTTCAGCTATGCTAGATATTCAGTTAAGCATGGATGTAATTAATATGCAAAGTTCTGTTATGCATTTTCTTCTTTTTCTATTGATAGGCAATATATGTGACTCTCTTCCCTATCCTCTTTTGGTAAAAAACAGCTTTATAAGTGTTTTTGCAGAGCTGTAGCAGGCAGAATGAAGTTCTCCTTTCCCTGTAGTCTGGTTTTCAGGAATTTGTTTATAAGTTTGAAAGGAAGACAGATTTATTTGAGAAGGGCTTATCAGTGATGGTGGGGTTGGTGACAGGGGCGAGGTTATGATTCATTTTACTTCACCCTCAGGCTCTCCTTTCAATTGAATTGCAGTCTTGTGCAATCCCCCAACTATTTATAACAATCCTTGGAGAGTGTATTTGTAAAGTCTATTGCAGCTCAGATACCATGTAACTATGCCATTTGGGCCTGCTGTGAAAGGAAGCTAGACATAATATACTTCTTAATGGACACCCTTGAATAACTTCCAGTATAAGGTACTATGAACCTAAAATATGTCAGCTTCTTTTCTAAGTACAGTGCTATGCTGAGCACTTCTTCCATATTATTTCCCCATCAATTCTCTCACAGGCTGCTAGATAATAAACTGCTTTCAAATTTTAATACAGTTCTCATGTATTCTCAAGTCCAGGAGTTTGGAGCTTTAGATTCCCGAGCTAAATTGATAGGAAGATGAGCATGGCTTTAAAATTGGGCAGGGGAAATTTGATAACTTGTGGCAAGTTGATGATGCTGTCTGATAGCTCAAAGTGCAAAGCTCTAGTAATGAGAGTTAAGGAGCACAGAGAAGAAGAAAAATGGGACAAAGATTAAACATGAAGAAGACCAAACTAATGATCACAGATGTCAGCTTTAAAATTCAGCTGCCACATTTTTTTTCCTTTTAGAGAGTTGCAGGAGTTGAAAAGTTCAAGGTTATTCTGTATGTCGTATTAAGTAATTCCAGTGGCAGTTAATTGGTGCTCGTGATTTATGAAGTGTAGAAGTGGGAGGAGATAAATAATTTCACTTGGGAAATTGCCTTTGACATGCCAGATCTGTTCTAATAAATTCAACCTTGGAGAGAGATGTCTTGGAGTTATTGATATCATGGATACCTTCTGGATGCCTTACATTTATTTCCCAAGTCAAAAAAAAATTTTTTTTTTTAAAAAAGGGCTTGGTTGATACCCAGAGTTCTTTTTCCTGAGATGGAGAATTATCAACAATCAGCCGAAGTTGGAGGTATGCAGGGGGAGAGTATGGGGGCGCTCCCTCCGGAACATTAATTGAATCTGCAAGCCTTTGTTTGGAGGAGATGATGGATGCTTCCAGAATGACAGTAGAGGAAAGAGGTTTGGGAGCTATACTGAACCGTTTCAACTCAAGAAGTTGTTATAACCCAGAGGTAACCCAGCTGGTTGAAGATAAATCTGGAGCCCCAGGCAGATTGCTATTCTGTCTGATTGGAGGGAGGAGACTATACAGATGCCAGTTGGAGGAAGCCAGAAAGACGCCTCAACTGATAGAGGTATGTTGCAGCCTTCGAGGCAATCCCCTTATTTTCCAGAGGGAATTTTGCCTCCTGCAGAGAGTATCCCTCCAGGGTGGGGATTTTATCCAGGCCAGGGGTGGATTCAGTGCCAATGGCAGCCAGCACTAACCCAGCCCTGGTCTGAAGGAGGGTTGCCCAGATAACAGACAGCAGTTACTTCCACTCCACCTGACCAGGGAACCAGGCTACACCCAACTTCCTCCTGACCACCACAAATGCAGCCCCAACCAGCAGCAAGGCCACAGGGACCCCTATTCCAGAGAGGCACCACCCAGTCAGGATACAGGGGGCCTACCCAGCTTACGTATGCCACCAGGCTGATTTCTTTCATTCCAGTACAACCTGCAGGGGCCTTGCCTGTGCCACCTCCACAACCACGACCCAGGCCGGACCAAATACCTTTTGAGGCCATATTCGATGGCCGCCATGAACATTTCAATTACTTCCTCACTCGAATCCGATCCCATATAGAACAATTTGGAGATCAATACGCCACAGAGAGTGATTTGGTTATGGCCATAACAAATGAGATGAATGAAGGGAATGCTTCAGACTGGGTGGCCCAACTACACAATGAACAAGCCCCCAAATTACGCAATGTAAATGGATTTATTCAATTATTAAGATTCTAATTTGAAAATCCAGACAGGGGAGCAGAAAATGAAGAGAAGTTAATGGAAATGAGGCAAGGCAAGCGACCCTTGTCAGAATTTATTTGGGACTTTAGAAGGGTCGCAAGCCACCTCATGGATTGCCCTGAAAGAATGACTACACTATTTTAAAATTGCCATTGATCCAGAAGTAAAGAAGGCCTGTGAAATTAGGGGAATCCCAGAGACCTTACAATCGTGGTATGTTGCATACCTCAGCTTAGTTCACAGCATCAACCCACACAGGAAACCCCTTCCAGCAGCCCTGCCTAAGAGAATTGTGGCTAGGAGACTGCTGACCAGATCAGCTGAACCTGCTCGTACCCAACCTACCAGAGTGCTGAAATATTATCGATGTGGCCAAGCCGGCCATAGAGCAGCAGACTGTCTGGCCCCTGCTCCTGTACCACAAGCTCCACAGTCAAAGTCTAACCCAGCTGTTAGAGGTCAGAAGAATCAAGAAAGACCTCCGACCAGGGGTGGGTTCGCCAAACATAGCTGGGAAAGCCCCCTCTGCACAGATGGAAGCAACAGACCACCAGACTGCCACCATGTCCCCGAGAACCCGACCTGCAAAGATGAACCAATGGTGAGTGATCCCATCATACCTTTTACAGTCAAGGTCAAGTTAGTGGTACCAAAAACAGGGGAGGCCAGGGAATTAGACGCTGTCATTGATACTGGGTGTTCTAGATGCCTTATCGGACTCCCCATCATTGAACAATTGGGCATAACGACTAACCTGCTAAAATGCCCAATCAGATTTGAGCAAGTGGATGGAACCTTAATTGGAGGGGCCCCCAGCCACTCAGATGGCTGAATTGATCAAGATGGAATTAAGGTGCCATCGCGAACTCACACTTCATAGTGGCGTCCAAGATGTCAGAATCAATCATACTGGGACTTGCTTGGCTAGAAAATGGGCCCCAACGATCAAATGGGAGGATGGATTCAGAAAAATCCTCATTGGACTGGGCCCATTGCCCCCTCTTCCACCCACTACAAAGCCACCGGTCAGCTTGAACCCAGAGCCTGAGCCAGCATCCATGGCATCCTACCTTCTCCCAGATAACCCCCAGGTACCCGATCAATACAAAGACTTGGCTGAAGCATTCAGTGAAGAACAGTGTAATATTTTACCTCCCCATCAAGCCACTGATTGCACCATAGAATTAGAGCCCAGGACGAAACTACCAAAACCAAAGATGTATTCCATGACGCCTGCTGAAATGACTGAATTAAGGAAGTACATTGACAGCAATTTGGAACGAGGTGTTATTGAGCCTGCCAAATCAAGACTAGCTGCCCCCGTGTTGTTCAAGGAGAAGAAAGATGGTGGGTTGATATTGTGTGTTGACTTTAGAGGTGTGAACGCCATATGCATCAAAAACATGTACCCCTTATGAAGGACTTATTGAACCACTTGTCGAAGGGCAAGATATTCACCAAGCTAGATCTCAGGGAAGCTTACTACCAGGTCTGTATCAAAGAAGGAGATGAATGGAAAACTTCTTTTAACTGCCCTCTGGGTAGCTTCCAATTCAAAGTCATGCCTTTTGGACTTCAGGGGGCTCCTGCAGTGTTTATGTAGGTCATCAATGAGGTGCTACACCCGCACCTTTACCGGGGGGTCCTCGTGTACCTGGTTGACATCCTTATCTTCAGTGAAACCATGAAAGAACATGTTTAATTAGTCTGACAAGTTCTAGAAAAATTTCTAGCTGCCAAATTATATCTGAAACTCTCAAAATGCAAATTCCACAAAGAGTCGTTGGACTACTTAGGCTACTGAATATACAACCTGGGGATTGAAATGGACCCTGGAAAAGTGAAAGCGGTGCTGGACTGGCAACCCCCCAGAACCCGAAAACAACTTCAAAGTTTCTTGGGGTTTGCCAACTTCTATAGACAATTCATTCCATCCTTTGCTGAAGTTGCCCTCCTGTTGATGAAGCTGTTAAAAACGGGCCCATCGCCCACCAAACGAAAGCCAAGTCAACCCCTGGCTTGGACTATGGACTGTCAGAAAGCTTTTGAGGCCTTTAAACGCCTTTTCACAGCTGAGCCCATCCTCCAGCACCCAGACATGACCAATCCTTTTATTGTCCAAACAGGTGCAAGTGATGTAGCGGTGGCAGCTGTTTTGCTACAAAAGGACTCTCAAGGCTGACTGATGCCTTGCGTGTGTCCAAAAAGTTGACAGACACAGAGCAAAGGTGGGCGGTCTGGAAGAAAAAAGCATTCGCCGTACAATGGGCTTTGTTGACTTGGAGGCATTTTCTACAAGGCGTGCCAGAGGCCTTTGAGGTAGGGATTGATCATAAGAACCTCGAGGTTCTAAAGACCCCTAGGAGATTATCTCCCAAACAAGTCCGCTGGGCCCAATATTTTAGGTGATTCAACTCTAACATTAAATATATCCCCGAAGGGAAAAACGTACTGGCGGACACTGTGTTCAGAAAACTTCAGTTTGATAGCCACCGAGAGGAAATAGTACAAGCCTTAATTTCAGAAGCTCAATCGGCAGGCCAGGTGGTCACTCGAGACCAAGCCAACTGACCGACCCTTGGTTCCTGGACCATCAAACCGAGTTGACAATGAATAATGGACTAGCTTGGAAAGGGACTAAGCTTTATGTATCCACAACCCTAAGACTACTGGTACTAAAGCGTAGCCATGAGTACCGGCTGGGAGGCCACTTCGGATTCCTAAAAACCCTACATTTACTGAGAAGACAGTTCTGGTGGCCAAAAATGAACCCTGATGTTGAGGACTATGTAAAAAGTTGCTTAATTTGTGCCACAATGAAACACAGAACTGGAAAACCCCCTGGCTTCCTGCAACAAGTTGCTGAACCAACCCAAACTTGGGAAGAGATCGCAATGGACTTTATTGTTGAATTACCTAAGAGTGAAGGAATGCGATCATTTGGACTATAATTGACTTATTCTCTAAACAGGCCCATTTTATAGCCTGCAAAGGACTTCCATCTGCAAAAAAACTTGCAAAGCTGTTTGTGAAATATATCTATAGACTACACGGAGTACCTCGTAGAATAATATCAGACAGAGGGGTACAATTTACTGCAAAATTTTGGAGGGAATTTCTGAAATCCATTGGTTCATCTCAAGGGTTATCCTCAGTTTTCCATCCTGCTTATAATGGAGCAGCGGAGAGGGCTAACGCCATGATTGAACAATACATTCGATGCTATGTAAATTATCAACAGGAAAATTGGGCTGAGTTATTACCTTTTGCAGAGGTTGCTTACAATAATGCAGTACATAGCAGCACGGGATTAACTCCATTCCAAACCAACACTGGAATGGATTTTGTCCTGATGCCAGAGTTACCTAGACAATCTCCCTCATCCATGTCCCTAACAGAATAGATGAACTCATTAAAGAAAGGATGGGGAGATACAAAAAAAGCTTTGACCAAAGCTGCAAAATATTTAAAAAAACAGGCGGATAAACATAGATCCCTTCAACCGCCTTTTAAAATGGGGAACAAAATATATTTGTTGACCAAGTATCTTATGTTGAAACTGCCCAGTAAGAAGCTGGGTCCAAAATTCTTGGGTCTGTTCCCAATTTCAAAGATAATCAATCTGGTCACTGTCCAATTAAGTCTTCCTTGAATATTGGGGAAAATTCATCCAGTATTCCATTGTAGTTTACTAAAACTAGCTACTACATCAATAAGACCACCGCCAATCGCTTCCCCTAAACCGTTAATGGTACAGGGGGAAACACATTATGAAATTCAAAAAATTCTCAATTCTAGATTACACCGTAGCCAATTGGAATATTTGGTCTTATGAAAAGGATACCCTCTCTTGGATGCTAGTTGGGTAAAGAGTTGGGATGTTCATGCTGCTCAATTGGTTAACTAATTCCATGAGGATTTTCTCCACAAACTGAAGGGTCCTCATGGGGGGGAAGAGGGGGTTAAGGAAAATGTGTTAACCCCTGTATCTGTTTTTTTCCCTTTCTTTTAGGAGGAGGAATTTTGAAGGGGGGATGCCTGTCAGCTTTAAAATTCAGCTGCCACATTTTTTTTCCCTTTTAGAGAGTTAGAGGAGTTGAAAAGTTCAAGGTTATTCTGCATGTTGTATTAAGTAATTCCAATGGCATTTAATTGGTGCTTGTGATTTATGAAGTGTAGAAGTGGGAGGAGAGAAGGGAGGAGAGAAGGTGGATTCTGTGTAAGGTGCGAAAATAATTTCACTTGGGAAATTGCCTTTGACATGCCAGATCTGTTTCTAATAAATTCAACCTTGGAGAGAGATGTCTCGGAGTGATTGATATCATGGATACTTTCTGGATGCCTTACAACAGAAATAGCAACCAGCTTTAGAATTGACAGTGAAGATATTGAAGGGGTGAATAGCTTCTGCCTAGAATCATCAACATTAAATAAATTGGTTGTTAAGAATCATACCACACACTAGCACTTAAGCAGTCAGGAACTCCTTGGAAAAGATAGTTAGATATGATGTGTGTGTATCTATGAAGATCAGAATAATGCAAGCAATGGTTTTCCCTAAGACTCCATGGAAGTAGAAGTTGGACTTTGAAGAAGAAGGATAGAAATTGTATTGAAGCTTTTGCTGGTTGGTATTGGAGAAGACTCCTGAGTATACCATGGTGGGGTAAGAAAACAGACAAGTAGGCAATTGAATACATTAAGCCAGAGTTTTCACTCAATGCACAAACGTCAAGTGCAAATGATCCTACCTCAGATTATGTAAAAACCTCACTTTCTAGAAAAGATCCTAATGCTTGGGGAGGTGGAAGGACTTAGTTACAGTGACAGTGTGTGAACCATTAGAATTAGAATTCTTGGCCAAGTGTGATTTGACATACAAGGAATTTGTCTTGGTGCAAATGCTCTCAGTAAACACCATTGAACACCTGTAGGATTATGATGAGAAAAGATCCTTGTAGAGAAAATCCATGTGGTTGTTAATATTTGACATTGACTTTGATGGCACATAATCAATCATGGTTGTAGGATTCCTGGTACATAAGTTTATCCCAGTCTTGGATTCAATTTTTTATCATACCTTTCTTTTTCTTCTAAAATCAGATCTGATCTTTTTTTTTTTTTTTAAAGAAAAGTTCTCCTTAATTTATAAATTGTGTTAGGAATATGAGTCACCGAACAGGTATTTGGGTTAGAAATATATAAACCAGGATAGACATTTTAATACTGTCTCTTTAAGAGCATGCTAAAGACTGCAATTGGGTGTGGTTACTCAAACAGCCATAAGATGGAGCCAGAAACCTGGGTTGTTTTAGTCTTAGTCTGAGTCTCAGAAGAGAGTGTGAGTGTATCTCTGTTTCCTTCTGTTGGAAAGTATTGCCGTTGCTCCATTTCTTCTAATTGACTGATATTACTGGATTTAATGTAAGTCTGATACTGAACTGTTTTTGCCACTGGAATTTGATATTTGGATTATCCCTGGATGAAAACTGACTGATTTTACCTGTGAATGACTTTGGACTGCCTATTTTGGACTTTGCTTAAACGTTTATTGAAAGTAAAACCCTACATTTACTGTACAGTGTATCTGTGTGCTGTATGTGTATTATTCAAACACTACTCTCAAATACATCTCCCTGTATGCACTCATTCTCCTAATGGGGAATTACCTCAACACTGGTTATGGGCCCAGGCCATACCAGGCTCAGATAACTGAGAGTTAGTGTGAATACACAGTACTGTATACAGACAGCTGTTTACTGTTTAATTGTGGTTTACTATCCTGATAAAGACGGCACAAGTCACTTCAACAAGTCTATCACTGATAACCCGGTTGGATGGAACAAACTATGTTTCCTGGTCTATGAAATGCGGTCTACTTCTGCGTAGAGAAGGTTTATGGAATGTAGTTCAAGATCCATTGGATGTAAATGCTTGGGATCCAGAAAATGAGGATGATGCCAAGAAGCTTGCTGACTTTAAACAGAACAACGAACAAGCTCTTTGTATAATTGGACTAACACTGAGTGACCAGCAGCTAGTCCATATTCGTGGAGAAGAGTCTGCTGCCAGGTGTTGGGAGAATTTGAAGAGGATTTATGTTCGTGACAGTGTAGGTGCACACATACATCTTACACATAAACTGTTTAGAGCAGGGGTCCCCAACCACCGGGCCGCGGACCGGTACCGGTCCGCGGAACAAGTCCTACCGGGCCGCTGGTTGCTGGGCGCCGCCATCTTTTTTTGATGAAAAAGTGCTTCCGGTGAGCTTTTCCAGGTAGAAAGCTCACCGGAAGCACTTTTTCATCAAAAGATGGCGGCGCTACGCTCGGTGAGCTTTTCCGGGTAGAAAGCCATTTCTACCCGGAAAAGCTCACCGGAAGCGCTGAGCGCCGCCATCTTTTTGATGAAAAAGTGCTTCCGGTGAGGTCACCGGAAGCACTTTTTCATAAAAGGATGGCGGCGCCCAGCTGATGCTGGTACCGGGCCGGCGCCCAGCTGATGCTGGTACCGGGCCGCGGCATAAAAAAGGTTGGGGATCACTGGTTTAGAGCACGTCTTCTGAAAGGTGGAGATATGTTAGCTCATTTAAACTTCATGAAAAGAACTTTTCAAGAGCTACATGAAAAAGAACTGATATTTTCAGAGCTGCATCAAGTTTACATTATTCTTTCCTCATTGGATGAAAGTTATGATGATTATGTATCTTCACTGGAAGTCCTGCCCAGAGATAAACTGACATTGACTGACATTACTGGAAGATTGTTAGAGGAAGCAAGGAGATGACTGGATAGGGACCAACTGAGGAAGGAACAACCACAAGAAGAGGATTTATCTTCACCTGCCTATAGTGTTAGGAAATGTTTTTCTTGTGGGGCTAGAGGACATATAGCTAAATTCTGTAAGAAGGAAAAACAATAGCATACTAGTAATCACCAGAAGGCTAAGAAGAATGTTAGTTTAGCTATGTCTAGCAATTCAACTGTAAACCATGATTTGTGGGTTGTTGATAGTGGAGCATCACAATGCATTACTAAAGATAGAAAAAGGTTTGTAAAGATGTCCACAAGTAAACAACATGTATCATTGGCAAAGTCCCATTATCAGTTACTGCAATTGGGATGGAAGATCAAAGCTTCAGGTGAAGGTACTGCATATTGTTCTTGTATAAACGAACATTTAACTATGTTATATATACCTAAACTAAAATTTAATTTATTATCAGTAAGGGCTTTAGTTAATATTGGTTATGTAGTAACCTTTAGGGGAGATAACTGTATAATAGAGAAAGAGGGTAAAAGTGTTACTGCTACATTAGAGAATGATTTATATGTAATACATGATGACCAGTTGAAGATGGCTAACTCAGTTTTTAACAATGTTAAGCCACATGATGAATGTGTACATTTACTACATAGACGTCTAGGGCACATTAATTTCAAAATGCTCAAACAAACTGTTGAATTGTCAGAGGGAGTAAAATTGAAACCCTGTAGCAAGTATTTACACTGTAATGCTTGTAGTCAAGAAAAGAGTAAGGTTACTCCAGCAAACAGACTCAATGGGTTTAAGACCAAAGAACCTTTAGAGATTGTTTTTGCTGACATAATTGGTCCTAAGAAACCAAGTTTAGGAGGTGCCTGTTATATTTTGAATATTATGGACCATTACTCACAATATGATTTCTGCTATCTTATGAAAAACAATACAGAAACATTCCAACATTTCTTTAACTGGCTAAGGTTTGCTAAGAGAAAAATGAAAAGTAAAGTAATTACTTTAGTAACTGATAATGGGACTGAATTTGTTAACAAAAGATTCCAAACAATGCTGAAATTGGCTGGTGTTGAGCATAAACGTTCTGCACCTTACAGACCACAACATAACTCATTTATACAATGAAGAGGGCAAACATTACAAGCCATGGCTCGCACTATGTTATCTGATTCAGGTTTACCTGAAA
The DNA here is from genome assembly GCF_049901735.1 of Notechis scutatus. Lineage (NCBI taxonomy): Eukaryota > Metazoa > Chordata > Lepidosauria > Squamata > Elapidae > Notechis > Notechis scutatus. The sequence continues at coordinate 92,986,157 of NC_142010.1, read as the reverse complement.
CACCGTGGGGTGAAGCCATAATGTGTAGTAACCATGTTTTAAACAATGTAGTTAATACAACAACTGGTGAATTGCCATTCACTCGTTGGCATGCAGAAAACCAAATTTAAGTTACCTACAGACATTTGGAGCTCCAGCATGGGTGCATATTCCCTCACAAGTAAGACTGAAAGGGCAACATAGAGCTAAGAAATTATTTTTTTGTTGGTTATGAGGCCAACCATAGATCATTTAGATTCTGGGATCAAGGCACAGCTCATGTTTACTGTAGTGCTAATGAAAAATTTCTCGAGCATGTTGGATGGGATAAACTGGAACAGGAATCCAGCAATGATATTATTATTGACACCCAAATAGTCCCTAAAGATAAAATCAGTAAACCACAAATAGTCATTAAAGATGAAGAGGAAGCACAGGAGGAAGTAGGAGAACAGGGACAGGAAGAGGTAGAAGAACAGGAGCAGATGGCACAGGAAAGTTCACCAGTAAGCCCTGTAATACCAAGACGTTCAACCTGAGTAACATGACCACTTGATAGATATCAGGCTCGTATTGTATGCCAAGTGAATACAGTTCCAAGTAATTATAGTGAATTAAAACTGTTTCCTGCTAAGGATCAGGCTGCTTGGCAGAAAGCAATGGATAAGGAACTGGAATCATTTAAAAAGTTAGAGGTATACGAAAATGTTAAGTTACCACCAGGTAAACATGCCGTAGGATGTAAATGGATTTATAAACTTAAGACAGGTGTAGATGGGACTGTTACCCATAAAGCCAGGTTAGTAGCACAAGGGTTCAATCAGACAGCAAATGACTACGATGAGGTGTTTGCACCTAGTCTGAAGGCTACTACATTAAGGGCGGCATTAGTGTGCTCAGCTAAGGAGCAAAATATTATAAATCATTTGGATGTAGAAACGGCATATCTGCATGCACCATTGCAACACACTATATATATAAAGAAACCTTTAGGTCTCAAAAATGATAATACTGATAATAATGATTGCTGGAAATTGAAAAAGAGTCTTTATGGCTTGAAGCAATCAGGATATGAGTGGAACCAATGCATAGTTAAAGAATTAACTAAGATAGGCTTTGTAGCTGGCATGGCTGATCCATGTTTGTTTAAAAAGGAAAGTAATGGTGTGGTGTCATTATGGTTATTATTTACTGATGACATAGCATTAGTCACCAAAACCGAACAAGAAGCTACTGAGATAATTTCACTATTGGAAAAGAAATTTAAGATAAAACAGTTAGGAGACATCAAACAATATCTAGGTTTAAAGATAGATAGAACTAGGGGAGGATACAAGATCTCACAGGCAAATAAAATTAACCAATTACTAAAAAGTAATTACTTAAAATGGAACTTTGTAAACTGGCTAAAACACCAATGAGCCAGGAGTTTAGCCATAGTGATGTTCAAAGTCCTGTTTTTGATAAGAACATTTATCAGTCCTTGATTGGTAGTTTATCTTATCTCAGTAATTGGTCAAGGCCAGACATTGCATACAGTGTTAATCAATTAGCAAGATTTAATGCTGAGCCAACTGAAAGGCACTGGCAAGCTGCTAAACGTGTGTTAAGTTTTGTATAAGCAATTATTAATTGATATGGGAATTGATGTAAAAGATCCTATTGTTTACGAAGATAATCAATCAGCAATACAGATGGCTTCAAATATTGCTGTTAAGACAAGAACTAAACACACAGATTTAAGATATTTAAATGTGAGACAATGTGTGCAAAGTAAAATGATTAAGCTGGAATACTGTATATCAGAAAACAATATAACAGATCATTTTACAAGGCTCTATAAAGCATAAGGCTAGCTGTGAAGATTATGGACTTAGAATGTAAGGTTGTATATATTGTCTTACCCAAAAGGGGAGAATGTTAGGAATATGAGTCACCGAACAGGTATTTGGGTTAGAAATATATAAACCAGGATAGACATTTTAATACTGTCTCTTTAAGAGCATGCTAAAGACTGCAATTGGGTGTGGTTACTCAAACAGCCATAAGATGGAGCCAGAAACCTGTTCTTAGTCTGAGTCTCAGAAGAGAGTGTGAGTGTATCTCTGTTTCCTTCTGTTGGAAAGTATTGCCGTTGCTCCATTTCTTCTAATTGACTGATATTACTGGATTTAATGTAAGTCTGATACTGAACTGTTTTTGCCACTGGAATTTGATATTTGGATTATCCCTGGATGAAAACTGACTGATTTTACCTGTGAATGACTTTGGACTGCCTATTTTGGACTTTGCTTAAACCTTTATTGAAAGTAAAACCCTACATTTACTGTACAGTGTATCTGTGTGCTGTATGTGTATTATTCAAACACTATTCTCAAATACGTCTCCCTGTATGCACTCATTCTCCTAACGGGGAATTACCTCAACAAATTGCCCTTTTAAAATGTATTCAGAAAAGTTCACAGGAAACTTGAACTTATTTATTAAATCAATAAATTCACCTTATAACAATGTTCAGCATGAGTAATAAAAACAGCATATTCTTAAGAACAAACCACAAGAGGAGCTCACAATACAAACAGTAAAACAGGGCCTTATTCCATTAAATGCTAAAATAGACCCCCAAAAATGAATCATTATTAATGACACACACACACGCTGTACATTAAATTCACTTGTTCTTAGGGATTTTAAAGGAATGTGGATAGTAGGGAAGAAAGGATAATGCTTCTTCATCTTATTCAAATCCCACCATTATGAATTTTAGAATCCATAATTCTTGAACTCTTGTTCTTCCATCCAATTTAATCTCAATTTGTCCTGATATACCCTGACATACAGGGGCTGCCACAAAGAAGAGGGAGTCCAAAGCACCTGAGGGTAGGACAAGAAGCAATGGGTAGAAACTAATCAAGGAGAGAAGCAATTTAGAACTAAGGAGAAATTTCCTGACAGTTAGAACAATTTATCAGTGGAACAACTTGCTTCCAGAGGTTGTGAATGCTCCAACATTGGAAGTTTTAAAGAAGAGATTGGATAACCATTTGTCTGAAATGGTGTAGGGTTTTCTGCCTAAGCAGGGATTGGACTAGAAGACCTCCAAGGTCCATTCCAACTCTGTTATTCTATTCTAGTCTAACTCTACACCTGTGCCTTCTCCACCAAAACAAGAACATATTGTAAATCTTTTCCCAGAACAATTTTACAGTAATCATTAAATATAAATTATAAATATTTTTTTAAAAAACCCACTTTCATAAGAAACCTAATTTTTAAACAGTAGATTTATTTTTTGCTTCTTCTTTATCTGCTGTTATGCTACATAACTTATGCAATGGTGCTCATTTTCTATTGAGAAGATATATCAGAGCCATCATTCTTTCCTTAATCTCTGAAATATCAATCTCTCTATGTATTTATTTTAAAAAGTGAACAATATTTCTACAAATATCAGTTCTCTTTGTGACAAACTGTATATGGGGTGCGGGGGGGGGGGGGGCAAGAGAGAGTCTACACTGGAAATTGGGAAAAATTCAAGGTTGTACATTTAGAAAAAGAGAATAGAGTCAGAAAAATTAGTAAAACAGATCAGAATGAATTGAGATCACTGTTGAACAGGGATAATCTTTGTTATATAACATTTGGTTCCATGTCATATTTTTCTTTATCTGTACATTATATAGTTCAGTGATAAAGGCACTGTTGATAACAGAACCACAGGTATGACTTTTGATATGAAACAGTGGAATAATGTTTCAATTTAATGCTGCTATTACAAGATTAATAACCCTAATGTACTAAAAAAATTGAAATCCAAATGTAGGTACTTTTAAAGAAATCCATCTGATTACCTAAAATTAGAACATTCCACCCCTCACCTTCACAACTTTTACTTATTTGCTACAAATATCTACTTTCACAATTGGCACTCTAGACATTTCTGTATTTTCTATTACGTATACTTACTATAGACATGCTCAATATTAATTTGCATTCTAAAATAATGTCATTTAAAAAATGAAAGCATTTCAAAACACTGAATCCCTTCAAGAAAGCAGGAATGGACATTTCAAAAACATCCAGTTCAAATCCGTTTCATTAAAACATTAAATGATATTTCATTATCACTAAATGAAACTATGGTCCTGCCACTGTGTGCCCATAAACTAAAACTCATCATCTTAATATCATATACACAAAACTATAAGTTTTTTCCTTGTATTTTTTGTTTCTCTTTTTACTTAAAATAAGGTTTAATGTTTCTGAAATCTGGTAATAATCTAATAGGAATCTAATAGTTCAAGAAATGTTCATGTTATTCAGAAGCATTGTACACACAGAATTGCTGAAAAGAAACTTTTCAGAAGTTATGCTTACCGCCTTTGAAATGTGACTTAGAAGTTCATGGATTTTTGGAAAAAGACTGATCTGCAAAGATCAGCTCCATGCTGGCCCCCAAGGAGCAAATCTGTCGCTGTAAAAAGACTACCTCCCTGTGAACTTGCTGATGATAGTTTTTGAAAATGGATGTTTATAGCTAACTTTCCTAGTATTTGATTTCTGCTACCATAAATGGTAAGGTATGGAAACACGCAGGCTTTTTCAAGATTAATTGTGCAATGCAGGAACTGATGTGTTACAAATAATTGTATGCTCTATTCCTTTGTGCTGGAAATGGAAAGATTCCTGCTTCGTATGTTATAATGCAGCTAAATATAATCTCCATGCACTGGCTCACTTTTTAAAAGTAACTGAGAATCCATGGCATTTTCTAAATATTAACTTTGAAGAGATTCTACTGCCTAGCCGTTACTTTTCTTCTTCTCATTTTATATTAAGATAAGGTTTGTGTTCATTTATTAATATAAATCCAAATGCATTTGGATTTACATGAACAATTGAACACAAAGTGTTGATTCTCTTGGACTTCAAAACATGATAAAGCCATTATGTTACTTTGGTGATTATTATTTTTCCTCATGGCAACATATTTCTCAGCAAATGAAGAAAACTGAGAAATAATTAAAAAGAAAAAAAGAAAGATTTTGATAAGAATGGGCCAAAGATTCCCCAAAGATTATGCTTTCTTGATTGCTACATCTTGACTGCCACCCTTTTCATTCAGTTATGTGGAAATTAAATGTTATTACTGAATCTGTCTGATAATTGTATGTAGAAATTTAAAGAATGTTTAAACAATGAACCCATATGTTTACAGATATGGATGCAAAAGGATTTAGAATTTTGAAAAAAGATGTACATTAATGGTCATGTTTTAATGCCATTGTATACTAAAAGATGGCACAAATTTTGAGAAGATGATTTTTAAATAGTGAAAGAGTCCAGCAAAATATTGCAACCAAAACTCTATTTTTAAAGCTGTTCTTTAAAGTAGCTGTGTTTTCTTTTGGGATTGTACAGTGGTCCTGTACAAGTTCTTCATAATCCCTGGAAAAGATGCTGTTGTTTTACAATTGGAGACAGGGCCTGGGTTTGCATCTCCTACACTCAGCCTTTTGGGAATTGGTCTGGGGCATTCAGCTGAGCTCCTTTTTTCATCCACTAATTAATATTGCCTGGTAATAATATATTACATTTAAGAATTAAAATGTTAGAAACCATACATTTTTCTTGGAGCCTAACTGAAATTAGTTAAACAACAACCTTAGCAGAAAAGTTGGGCCTGATCTTTCAGCATTCAGTTCCAGTTCACCTCAGTGCACCAGGACTGTTCATTTCATTTTGTTCATCAAATGAAAACACCCTTTGAATAAGAGAGCAATGTTTTCCACAGATATAAGCCATCGTGCTACCATTTTAGCACTATCACAAGGGTGCTAAAAATCAAGCTGGAGTGAAATATACAGAGTACTCATGATTCAAATGAAGAGAGGTCTTCTTGTATTCCCTTTCTTCTAGACTGCTGATTACTAGACCAGCACTTTGGACTGAATAGCATTTCCTACTTATGGTACTTATCCATGGTACTTTTCAGAAAAAAAAAAACAATTCTCAGTATTCCTGAAGATTACTCCATATTAAGCTAAACTTTGATGCAAAGGAAAAAAAGGGAAGATAAACAAGATACTGTTCATTAAATCCGACTTAAAGTTCAGATTAACCCCTCAGAAACCTCAGCTGAGGGCATGCTAGCTCAAGAGTTGCAAAAGTCTACATATCCAAGTTGGGGGTAGTTGCTTTAAAAAAAGTCTGAGAACCATACATCATTCTGGAGGCCTTCCTATTAATTTGGAGTACAAGAAATGCACTTATTATTTATTTAGCATATGGTTAAATGGGAAAAGGCACATCACAGTTATATTTTCAGTGAGAAAATTACTCCATTTACAAATTTAAAGGTAAATCTAAAGATAGACTATTTATATAGGCAATAGATGATTGGTTGCATACAGGTTTTCTTGGGTTTCCCAAAATTTAGTGTATTAGGAAAGACAACAGAAGTTTGGCTATTAATTTCAAACCAATGTGTGAAATGTGGACTTTTTTTTAATGCAGTTTTGCCTATTACTGAGATAAAGTTGGAGTAGTTCCTTGAAGGTTGTCATGTTGGCGTTTTGCAACATGGAATGGAGAGATTTTTACCAATGAAAATAATACTAACACATTGACATTGTGGAAGTTTTTGTGAGTCCCAGTCTACCTATCTGCAGCTAGGACAGGGGTGGGCAAACTTTTTGGCTCGGGGGCCGCATTCACTTTTAAAATTTGACAGACGGGCCGGGTCAGCACAAGATTTTGGGAATCGCCCCCCTTCACCCCCTTCTTCTCCTCCTTCCCCTCCTCGGAGGCCCCCTGAGTCAGGAGTTGCTACTGCCGGCACGGCTCACGCGGCCCAGTCCCACGTTGCCTCGGGAAGGGAAAGGCAAAAAGGAAGAGCCGCGGCGGTGCTTTGCAACGGCAGCAGCGGCACCGGAGGTTCAGGCTCAGCGGCTCCTGGTTTTGGCTTTCCCTTCCCAAGGCAACAGCGGGACTCAGAGCGCGTGAGCTGCGCCGGGCGGTAAGCAACTCCTGACAGCCTCAGCCGGACACCTGAGCAAAGCCCGGGCAGAACTGCCTGTTGCTGCTGCGGGCGCTGCTGCGGGCGTCTGGCTGCCCAAGTAAAGCTCAGGGCAACTGTGAGGAGCAAGAGGGGAGAGGCAGAGAAGGAGGCAGAGAAGGAGAGCACCTGGCCAGTTGGGGAGGCTTCTTGTGCTGCGAAGAGGCGGCTAATGATCTCCGGCTCCACTCTGCTTCTCCACACCGCCGCCCTGTTCTGTCGCTGGCCCGGACTTCTGGGCCTGACACAACGGCGCCGGAGTGGAGACGCGAGCCGAGACGCCTTCCCCAGGGGTGCTGGACCATGGAGCGGGCAAACCGGGATAGTAGCTGCCTCTTTTGCGCAAGCCCCCCACCGCGGCTGGTCTCCTCCTCTCTGCCTGTTTGCTGTTGGCCGAGGAGGAGGGCCGCGCCCGCCGGCGGGGGCCCGGCGCGGCACCCCCCGCCGCCCTGGCGGGAACGGGCGTCCCGGGGTGGCTGCCCTACAGGGCGGGCCCAGCCCATGTTGTTCATTTGGTGGGCCGGGTCCTTTGGCCGCCCCATTTTTTTCAGGGATTTTTAGGCGGTAAAGACACGGGCGGATGTGCCGGCGTGGTTGCCCCCCTGAGCTAGGAGTATTGACCCAGTTTTTTTGCAGTTTCTTTGCCTAGGTGGTGAATGATTTCATTAAATAAAGCATGATAAGCAAAACAGTTGTTTTTAAAAGTAAAACATATTTTTATTTATGTTCATTTTAAAAAAGCAATTGGAATGAAAACAACTGTTAAGGTCTTCCTTAACAGCTAGGTTCAACTGTTTTAAAAATGTGATTATTCTTTGGTAAGTTCCTTTACTATTTAGGACTCTCTCTGATTAGTCAATACAGGTAGTCCTCGATTTTCAACAGTTCATTTTAGTGACTGTTCAAAGTTACAATAGCACTGAAAAAAAATGACATGAACATTTTTCAAACTTATGATCTTTGCAGCATCTACATAGTCACATTATCAAAATTCAAATGCTTGTCAACTGACTCACATTTGTGATGGTTCCAGTGTCCCGGGGTCAATCTTCTTACAAACAACATCAATGGGGAAGCCAGATTCACCTAACAACTGTGTTATTAACTTAATAACTGTAGTGATTCACTTAACAACTATGGCAAGAAAAGTCATATAATGGGGCAAAATTCATTTAACAAATGTTTCACTTTTGTTAAAATTCACTTAACAAATGTTTCACAGCAACATAAATTTTGGGCTCAATTGTGGTTGTAAGTCAAGGACTATCTGAATATAAGAGAGTACCTTGAATAATAATTTTTGATGCATTGATGTGTTTATTTTTTAAAACAGATTTATATAGCTATCCACAATGTAACAATAAAACTGAGTGCCATCTGAATCATTAAAAACAATTAGAAACCCCCAAACCACACAATATAAATCTATAAAACTCAAGGCACTCCAAGGTAGCACTGTGCTATACTTACACATCATCTTGCTGGGTTCTGACTTCATCTTACTCCAATGCTTCTGGCAAGACACAGTTTCCCAAGATCTTCCAGACAGCAAGGAAGGTTGGGGCCTGATGGATCTCTACAGAAAAGATATATATTTATTTTATTTTATTTATTTACTTTGTCAAGAATGCATTTGATAATATATATATAAGTATAAACATGATTATTAATACATGAAATAGATACGAATAAAAGGGAACATTAAGAAAGGGATGGTAGGCACATTGGTGTGCTTATGCACGCCCCCTACAGACCTCTTAGGAATGGGGTGAGGTCAACAGTAGACAGTCTGAGGTTAAAGTGTTTGGGGGTCAGTGGAAGAAACCACAGAGTCAGGTAGAATATTCTAGGCACTGACCACTCTGTTGCTGAAGTTGTATTTCTTGCAATTGAGTTTTGTGTGGTTTACCCTGAGTTTGTATCTATTGTGTGCTCGTGTATTGTTGAGGTTGAAGCTGAAGTAGTCATTGATGGGTAGGACGTTGTAATGGATAATTTTATGTACTACTCTTAGGTCAGACCGAAGGTGGTGTAGTTCTATTCTACAGGGGTAGCTACAGAGAAGGCACACTTTCTGGATCCTGCTAGATGACAGATTTTTAAATAAGAAACCTGGAATGGAGCCCACCTTATTTGATCTGATGGGACAGGCAGTTGCTGCCCTACAAGTAGACTGATTCAGGTTTTAAAGATGATAACCAACCCCTCGAATTGTACCTGGAAAGAAAGTGTAAGCCAATGCAGCTTACACAGAAATGGTGTAATAGGAGGAGAGTGAAGTGCTCAAAACTCACATGTTGTCACATTCTGAACCAGTTGCAGTTTTCAGATGGTCTTCAAGGGCATGCCCATGTAGAGTGCATTGTAGTAATACAACTAAGAAATGGTATGGCAGAAGTTTGAATTTTTGAAATTACAAGAGTTTTCATACCTTTACCCACTACTTAAACTTTGGCTTAATATCCCTTAATTAGATTTACATTTATTTATTCAAAACATTTATATATCTGCCGATAATTTAACTAACTCTGGACAAGTCAAATCATAAGTTAAAACAACATATAACAGGATACTTCCTAGCAAGTAACTGCTTTCCTTCCTTCCTTCCTTCCTTCCTTCCTTCCTTCCTTCCCTCCCTAATAGCAGACCTCAAGAGAAAAAAAGGAAAAAGATATTATTTATTTATTTATTTAATTTGTCAATCGCTTATAAGATAATAGGTATAAGTAGAAACATGCGGAAGTCGTACCTTCTGCAATCAAGTTTAGAGTGGTTAACACTGAGTTTGTATCTGTTGTGTGCTCTTGTATTGTTACGGTTGAAGCTGAAGTAGTCATTGAGTGGTAGGACAATTATAAATATGCTAATATTTTTAATTCTAAATTGTATTACTATAATTAGTTTTTTATTTCCAAATTGCCTTCCTTCAATCTGATTTTAATTTCATATAGGAAAATAAATGGCTGTGAATACATATATTTTCTTCTCAGAAACTAATCCAGCTGGACTGGAGATGGAATTTGGAGATTGTAATTATTTTTCATTAAATATTCCAACTCTTTCTGTTGCAAAAATGTACAAAATGTAAAACTACATAATTTTATCAAAAGACTGGCATGAAAAGAGTCTTTCACACTTCAGGCTATAAAAGACTAATAACTAAGTATTGACTGTACTTTCTTGGAAAATGAAACTGAGTAATCTAACTGCAGGGTAAATATGTTTTGGATACTCTATGCATTGATAGATACCATATTCAACTAGCATGTGCAGAAAAATATTGGAATTTATTTTTAAAAGATGGGTTAAGAAATGTTTCAGCTGAACTGGGGCTCAGGGATAGGAATTCTTTCTTGTTGCTAGAGTCAGTGAACTATAGAATCAGAATAGTTCTAATCTTAGAAAAAGCCAAAGACAAAATACAGGACATGAACAGGATATGGTAAATAGTCATTCTAATGCCAGACATTGTAATTGCAAAAGAAATGAAATGTAAATGAGAATCTTCTGTAGATGACTGTAGAAAATTCTTGTTTTTGCAGATAACTAACTGGAGAGGGTAAAAAAAAAGTCATAATCCCATATGAATAAGTGGAGGCCACTGTTAAAGATTTCAAACATTTCATCCAGAAAAAAGAGTTGTAATTTAAGGTGCATGTAGATAAAATACAGTAGTATATTCCTGAGTAATAACCTATTCTCCATAGTGTAATTCATGGAAAGTCCTGAAAAAGAAAAAGAATTTTAAAAAATGACGTAATTTTTTTTCAGCCACTGTTAAGATAGGTCTTTTTACCTTTAAAAGCATTTGAAAGACTTTTCTTCAGAGAATGAAATAGATATGGAAATTTATTTTGGGATTTTAATGCTGGAAGTTAGGTTTTTCTCTGTAATTTCACAGAATAATAGTGGGACAACAATAAAATATCTGTCATGGAATCAAGGATGGTACAGGATCAAGCAGGAGACATACACATCAGATCTAGCCTGGAAGTGCTGTTTTATTTTAAAAAATGCATTATTTTCTGTTACGAAAGAGAGACAGTGTCTCTGTCCTATGTCTATTCTTTTGAAAGGCTATTTAGCCTTCTAATCTCTATCCTGTTTTTTTTAATCTCTGTTTATATTTTACCATTTTTCCATATAGCTTCCTAAATTCATACTACCTAATTTCCATTTAAAAAAATCTATCTAATATTTTTAATATTCTCTTTAATGTTCTTATATCATTTTTGGGTGAGTAGACTTAGGTAGTAACTGTCTTAGACAAAATACTCTTTTGACTGTCAGCTGGACTGGTTTTGCTACCAGCTGGTTGAATTAGGCTTAATTATCATGCTGTTAGCATTGCTCCTGGTGTTATTGACACTGTCACCTTGCTTTTCTCTTTTGGAAACATAAATATATATGACTTCCACATATTTTCATGTATCAGAAAAGAATAGGAAATTGAGAAGATATGCCCATTTGATCTGGAAATGACAAAAATTCTATTCAGTGGTTCACAAAAGAATATGGAACATCATCCACAGAGTGGAAGGAAGGAAAGGGATGGAGGGAGGGAGGGAGGAAGGAAGGAAGGATACTTGCATCAAAGCAAACCAAAATAGAACAGATGTAGAAAATACTCCAATTAGAGATACTTCCTTTAATTATAACTAGGTTTTCTGATGAATCTTAAAATTGGTTTCTGATACCATGATGTCTGGATTTTGTCTTTTGTTCTTGTAATATTGCTTTACTCTAACTTGCTAGCTGAAATCTGATTATTCTGAGGTGGCTTCTTCGTTTGTATCTTTGGCTCCTGATTTCTGAAGCTATCAATTCTCTGTTTAATGTGCTTCCTGAATGTAGAAAAATGTGCACAATTATTATAGATTTGTGTGGGAGAATGATGTGTTTAATAAATAATCACTTTAATACAAATAAAAATAAAATCTCCTTTGGCTGTTTGGGTCCCAAGTCAGGTATTCTTTAAAGGCATATCAATGAATAAATAGCTGAATTATTTCTGAATTCTGTTTGTTAAACTACCAAAAATCAAAACTTTTGAAACATACTGAAGGCTATCCCAAAGGTGCTTTTCAGAAGGCACCTGGACCTTTTTTTTTTTTTTTGAAGACATTTTGCTCCAAGAAGCTTCTTCAGCTCTGATAGGATAGTGGGGAATGGAAGGATTTATATTCCTTGCAGACAGCTGGTAATTTGCATCCTTTTAGAGGGTTGTTGAAGCAATTGGAGGTTTATCTGTGTCCTCAGAGTCACTTGAATCCAGAGTCACTCCTGGTTCCTGTAGTCTGACATGTTTTCACTGGAAATCTATTCCTACTCCCACACCATTCAAAAGGTGTTCATCCCAAATTGTATAGTTAATAAAAGTCTGTAGAGATACCTGAATGACTGAGAACCATGACCTGGATGACTGAGAATCTCTACAGACTTTTATACTCAAAGTTGACTCCAAATGTGAAATTACCAGGGCAGAGGTCATTGTGATCTATCTGAGAAAAACTAGAATTTGGAATATGACAAGGCTGATTAAAAGTTCTCCAATCTACTTATTTATGTTGGGAGGCATCCCCAAGTATGTGTTTTGTTTATTTATCAGTGTTGAAGAAGTTATCCTTTATGACTTCCTACAATGTGCACAAGACCTCATTGGTTTTATCCCAGCCAGTCCTTTATTCAGCCATTACTTAGCCAAAACAACAAACCAATACTTTATCATTTCCATTAGATTAAGACAACATTTGAATGTATCAATGTCATCACCATTGGCAATACATAGAGACTAAGTTTCTGGTTTCTTTACCACATGAAAATACCATGGGATTAAGGAGAAATGTCCTTAATCTAATTTATGTTGGTGTTGGACAACATACTGAGGGAAATCAAATACAGTGAGTCCTCAGTTCACAATGTTCAGTTATAACAGTGGTGAACAAGTAGGACATATGATTGGCATGCAAAGTAGTGGCTATAAGAGCATCCTAGTGATTACATCATCACAATCTGGTGGATTGGTGCTCAGCTTGTGACTCTGCAGCTCAGCAGTTTGAATCTTACCAGGTTCAAGATTGACTCATGCTGACCCTGTAAACAGCTTAGAGTGTAAAATGCTGTGAAGCGGTATATAAATCTAAGTGCTATTGCTACAATGTTGCAATGCGTTGGAGTCAAATGATTGTGATTTCTGAGGTTCCTTGCTGGCTTCCCACTAGCAAAGTCAACACGGAAACCGACAGGAAATCAAAAGGCTCTCCTGCTGCTTTTTCACTTGCTACCCTCCATAATACCTGCCCATAACAATCCCAGTCCTCTTCAAAGCACCTGTGTTCCCTAGTGCCTGCCCAAGGCCCATAGCTTTTACTTGTAGCTGTCATCTGCCAGCCCACTCAACAATGAGACAGGTGAAACTCGAAAAATTAGAATATCGTGCAAAAGTTCATTTATTTCAGTAATGCAACTTAAAAGGTGAAACTAATATATGAGATAGACTCATTACATGCAAAGCAAGATAGTTCAAGCCGTGATGTGTCATAATTGAGATGATTGTGGCTTACAGCTTACAATTAGAATATTGTGAAAAGGTTCAATATTTTAGGCTCAAAGTGTCCCACTCTAATCAGCTAATTAAGCCATAACACCTGCAAAGGGTTCCTGAGCCTTTAAATGGTCCCTCAGTCAGGTTCAGTAGGAATCACAATCATGGGAAAGACTGCTGACCTGACAGTTGTGCAGAAAACCATCATTGACGCCCTCCATAAGGAGGGAAAGCCTCAAAAGGTAATTGCAAATGATGTGGGATGTTCCCAAAGTGCTGTATCAAAGCACATTAATAGAAAGTTATGTGGAAGGGAAAAGTGTGGAAGAAAAAGGTGCACAAGAAGCAGGGATGACCGCAGCCTGGAGAGGATTGTCAGGAAAAGGCCATTCAAAAGTGTTGGGAACTTTCACAAGGAGTAGACTGAGGCTGGTGTCAGTGCATCAAGAGCCACCACACACAGACAGATCCTGGACATGGGCTTCAAATGTCGTATTCCTCTTGTCAAGCCACTCCTGAACAACAAACAACTTCATAAGTGTCTTACCTGGGCTAAAGAAAAACAGAACTGGTCTGTTGCTCAGTGGTCCAAAGTCCTCTTTTCTGATGAGAGCAACTTTTGCATCTCATTTGGAAACCAAGGACCCAGAGTCTGGAGGAAGAATGGAGAGGCACACACTGCAAGATGCTTGAAGTCCAGTGTGAAGTTTCGACAGTCTGTGTTGATTTGGAGAGCCATGTCATCTGCTGGTGTTGGTCCACTGTGCTTCATTAAGTCCAGGGTCAACGCAGCTATCTACCAGGAGATTTTGGAGCACTTCATGCTTCCTTCCACAGATGAGCTTTGTGGGGATGCTGAGTTCATTTTCCAGCAGGACGTGGCACCTGCCCACATTTCTAAAAGCACCAAAACCTGGTTCAATGACCGTGGGATTAGTGTGCTCGATTGGCCAGCAAACTCACCTGACCTGAACCCCATAGAGAATCTATGGGGCATTGCCAAGAGAAAGATGAGAGACATGAGACTGAACAATGCAGAAGAGCTAAAGGCTGCTATTGAAGCATCCTGGTCTTCCATAACACCTCAGCAGTGCCACAGGCTGATAGCTTCCATGCCACATTGAGGCAGTAATTGCTGCAAAAGGGGCCCAAACCAAGTACTGAGTACATATGCATGCTTATACTTTTCAGAGGTCCGATATTGTTCTATGTACAATCCTTGTTTTATTGATTGCATGTAATATTCTAATTTTCTGAGATTGTGGATTTGGGGTTTTCATGAGCTGTATGCTATAATCATCACAATTATAACAAATCATGGCTTGAATTATCTTGCTTTGCATGTAATGAGTCTATCTCATATATTAGTTTCACCTTTTAAGTTGCATTACTGAAATAAATGAACTTTTGCACGATATTCTAATTTTTCGAGTATATAAGAATGTTACTACCAAGTATGAAATAAAATGTGGAAAATATATAAACTGAATTCATGGAGCACTGAAAAATGTCTTTGTTATAAAAGCTAATCAATGAATGGCAGAATTAAAATAAAGGGCAGGAAACTGGTTCTTAATGTGGCAGTATTTCTAAAATAAAACAAAAAGTCCCTATGATTCGTTTTTTCTCCCATTCATGTAAGAAATACCTCATAAAGTCCATCTTACCTCATACCAGGGTGATGTAATTATGTAAAAATTAGGACCAATTTAAAGGAAAATGAAAGCAGTGGTTAGAACAAGTAATGTTTTATGTTGATGTTATAACTCTGATTTAAGATGTTATTTTCCAACCAAAGACTTATAAAGTCTCAATTGTTCTCAGGGTCCATAGTCTTGTGCTTATCACTTTTATGCAGCTGAAGACAGCTAATTCTCTACAACGAATGAGTGATTAATGTGTTTCCTCATTATCTTAATGCTAGATTCTATAAAATGTGGACCAGTTAACTTGCTGGACAGATAAAATATTCCTTCTCTTTCTACTGATGCAAAAAAAAAAAAAAAGCAAATTAGAACACTGGGTTCCCCCCCCCCCCCCCCCCCCCCCCCCCCCCCCCCCCCCCCCCCCCCCCCCCCCCCCCCCCCCCTGCGTCTCGGTCTATCAAGAATCCTTCACTGATGCAAGAACTTAACAAAATCTGTTTCTTTCTCTTTACCGTCCGCTTTTCATAAACTGTTCTGTTCTCAAGCAATCTTCACTGTGGACTTAACAATCTGTCTCTTTACCGTTTTTGAAAATTTATAATCATTCTTTCTCTATAATAAGATTGATGGTGCTTTCAGTGGAGCTACAAATTTGGGGTTAATTTAACACCCCATTATACAAACTTTATTGTAAACCTTTCACAAAATTAACAAGATTATTTCAAGCCATGCCTTCATCTAAGAAATCAAATCCACTAAAAATAACATTATAAGGAATGTTAGTTTTAGCACAGCATTTGGAGGGCTAACTGACTGTACATTGCAGCGATCTTTTCCTGAGGCAATACATGTAAAGGTACCTATTTTAACCTCTCTCAAAAAAAGGGGAGAAGAAGAGGAGGAGGAGACCACAGGTGAGAGTGGGAAGGGGAGATAGTTCAGTTTGCCAGGTTTCTGAGGCAGGGTTGAAAATTGGAGTCAAGTTCAAACAAAAAACTTAGATAATAGAGAAGATTCTAGTCCTCCTATGTTCTTCAGAAATGTGAGAACTCAAACATAAAATAGAGGCAAACATCCTGGCTTCAACTTATGTATTCTTTTGTACATATATCCAGCTCCTATTTCTTAAATATTCCTATATCATACAAAATGGCTATAAAATAAAGTCATGAATAAACCCCTAGTCATTTCAGATCTTTTATATTGGGGTCAATAATAATAATCAGGATAATTCTATTATCATTCATACCTTTCTGTGATCCAAGATAGTAAATCTGGGGTTGCCCTGTGTTTCTACCATTGAAAAGTGGGAAATTTAATTTCATTCTTAAAACATAGAAAGTAGATTTTAATTTTCTTAAAACCTTGAGCCATTGTTTTTCTCAGCCAGAATATTCCCTTCTGCATTTAAAGCATATAACCCAAGTCAATTGTCATCCAATATTCTAATTACATGTTAAATTACATTGGTGACTTCACATCAAGTCCTCTGTTTTTTTTATTTTTACAAATTCTAGGAATGTATCAGGTTAGTACATGTTTCAATTGTATATATTGCTAGGCAAAAAATATGGGTTATAGCTAGAATGTAATCTCTCAAAATCTTTAAAATAGCCATAATAAATCAACTGATATTTCTTGCTTAGCCCAGGATTTCTTATAAAGCATTTTTCTTTCCATCTTCAGGCTTGGATTATTCCACAATATCTATTTCTCATGTGATTTTCAATCAAACTTAACTGCTTATCTATTAATACTAAATATGCTTAGCATATAGGCTGGATAAGAAAATCCCTGCTTAACTTGATGGTAAACCTTTGCAAAGATTTCAAAGGCATCACAGTTACTCTATAATTGGCCCCAAAGAGGCAATATTTTAAAAAATTGATATTCCACAGAAAAATAGATACTAAAATGAGAAGCCAATGGTGAAGCTGAAAATGTTATTGTAAAGCAAGTGCAATTTGGCCAAAGATATTCAAGAGATTTTGGCCTGCCATTAAAACTTTCTCAATAATTTATCCTTTTGTATTAGGAATTATCATTGGAATTCCTCTTAAATATTACATTTGTTTTAATATAATATTCAGTGGAGGTCTTTATTACCAGCCTGAATCTACTGAAACTGTTTCTATACGTTTGTTCATGTTTAACTCATGGACAAATCTATAGATACATAATATGTACCATAAAATGTCATTGTCAAATTCCAAATATCATAATAGTTGAAAAGATGAACAGTATATTTATTGATTCATTGAAATATTTGGACAAAAGTTGTGTCAGAATTTTCCACTTCACAGTACTGAAGGACTTTTCCATAATGAATAAGACCATCATTGCATTTTTCAATTCAGATCTTCTAATCAGAATGTCATATCCCAAAAGTGCTTTTCAAAAGGCGACTGGACTTTCTTAATTTTTTCCTTGAAAATGTTTCATTTCTCATCCAAGAAGTTAAAGCTGAATTTCTTGAGTGAAAAGTGAAACATTTTCAAGGAAAAAAATCAAAAAAGTTCAGTTACCTCTTGAAAAGCACTTTTGAGATAACCATGACCTGGATTATTGAGAATCTCCATAAATATATCAGAGTGTCAATTAATGATTTAATATTGCTTGGGGATCTTTTATAAAACTGGACTGTTCAAGATGGGTATTTGAAGGCAAATTGTCTTCATCTACTGTGATTGAATATTTTCTGTATTCCAAAGGGGGTGGAAAGTGCATTTCAGAGTGACGAGATGACACAATTTATGCGGGAGAAATGGAGTCAAGATAGTTCCTCTCTTCAGATAATCTTTGACTTACAATCATTTGTTTAGTGACTGAAGTTACAACAGCTCTGAAAAAAGTGATTTATGATTACTGCAGGCTCCCCATGATTAAAATTTGGATGCTTGGCAATTGGTTCATATTTATGTGTCCCAGAGTCAATGCAATCATGTTTTGCGGAGTTCTGAAAAGCAAAGTCAATGGGGAATTCAGATTCAGTTAACAATCATGTTACTTACTTAACAACTGAAGTGATTCACTTAACAACGATGGCAAGAAAGGTTGTAAAATGGGGAAAAACTCACTTAACTATTTTGTTTAGCTATTTAACTATTTTGGGCTCAATTGTGGTCATAAGTTGAAGACTACCTGTCATAGTTCCCAATTATGATATGTAGTCGCCTTTAATTTGGCAAGATTTCTGTCTATAAGTGAGAAACAATAAAGGAAACTATTTAGAAGAATTTCATTGTGTCTTTCTTGGATTTTTTTTTTTTTTTTTGGTGCCTGACATCTACTGGGTTGCAGTCAGTACTGTTGCTTTTATCAGTCTCACCCATCATCTCCCTTTTTTCCTGTTTAGATAACATTGGACCAAAGCTTAAAAGTCCCACCCACCCACCCCAGAAAAACCCGTAAGTGAAGGTAAAGAAAGAAAAAAAATGCTTTTCATGTTTTTTAAAAAAGGTAAAAAAATAAATGTGAACATGTATATAGAAATATGAAAAAGAAATTGTTAAAGTCTCCATTCCATTAAGATTCTGCAACAAAACATTCTGAATTTTGTCAGCTTGAAACCTGTTTAAAAGTAGAAAAAGACATTCTGGCACATCCCTGCTGTTGGGTGACCACATGCAATGGATAAAACTCAGCTGATATTAAGGAATTTGCATCAAGCTATGAGGGTTGCTATTTCAAGACTTTGACAGCATTTCAGATAAAATTAGCTGTTTTTAAATAGCTTCAAATTTAAATAAAATTATTGCCTAAGCAGCAGCATCTTAAACCTTTTATTAGCAGCATCAAATACTATGATAATACAAATGACAATGGTTGCTGGTGATTCTGTAGCATTGAAGATGAATTATCCACCTGCTTGAACATATTGTCAGAGGAAACTGGCATAATACTATCATAATAATTGAGTCTTGGTGGCACATTGGTTAGAGTGCTGTACTGCAGGCCACTTCTGCTGACTCCCGGCTGCCTGCAATTTGTCAGTTCAAATCTCACCAGGCTCAAGGTTGATTCAGCCTTCCATCCTTCCAAGGTTGGTAAAATGAGGACCCAGATTGTTGAGAGCAATATGCTGACTCTGTAAACTACTTAGAGAGGGCTGTAAAGCACTGTAAAGTGGTATATAAGTCTAAGTGCTATTGTTATTGCTATAAAACCTCATGTTTCTTGGGAAGCAGTAAAGATAGAAACTCTTTATGTTGGAAACATGTAGGATAGATCTTTGACAAAATGTAAGAGCAGTCACTCATTTAATATCCAGGGCTAATAAATATTTGCTTCCTGTTGTTATATCATGGAAACCTGGCCAGCCAAGTGGTGCATCCTAATATCTGCCTTCCTTTTCTCAAATTTGTGCAGTGTGACATTTCTTATGCCATCTAATAAGTGTACATTTCCTAATACTTATTAACCACTGAAATAATTACGTAAATGCATTTATCTGCCTTTGTCACTCCAAATAGACACTTATACATACATTTTGTTCTTCCTCCATTTTGTATCATTGATGACTAGATGAAAAGCCTAGGAAAATCAATGTGCTGTAAACCCACTTCTATCATGCCCCTGTCAGAATCTGATTCCGAGTGGGAGGCTGAGCAGCTGATAGGGAATGGGAGTGTGGCTCCATTGGCTGTGGAAGAAACTGGGGAAGGGCAAAGTCTAGCTGGGCAGAGCAGGGGAGAGGTAGATTAAGGCAGAGAGAATTCAGAGGAAGACTCTGGGCCACCCCCTCTTCATCCTAGAGCATGCAGGGAGGAACGAAGAAGGGAGCAACGTGAGTTGCGTGACTTACAGGGGAGGAAAGGGCCCTTATTCCCTTCATTAGCTGCAGCTGGGAACACTGTTTAAAAAGGGAAGCTACACACAGCAAAGTTGTTGGAAGAAAATCATGAATTATCTGTTATTGTCGAGGCTTATTTGGGTTCCTGGTGTCTTCCCGACTGTGTGTGTTTTCTTGGCCTTTCAAGTCTGCAATGCCTTATCCTGCCATGTCAAGTTAACTGCTACAACGTGGTTTGTGTGAATGTTTATTTACAGTTTGTATGTACTTTGTTTTTGGACTGAATTTCCTCCACTTAAAAGACTCTTCTTGGAGAAGTTTTTTTCTCCAGCCGAAGGTAATCTGGACATTAGGGGCAAAGTTGGAGGTATTAAAGGGACACTTCTTGCTTATTTGACTGTGTTGCCTTTGTGCCACGCCTGGGTCATCACACGTCATACAGTAACTATTGTTATGTATTATGGGCCATGGTGGTGCAGTGGATAGAATGCAGTACTGCAGGCTATTTCTGCTGCCTGCCGGCTGCCTGCAATTTAGAAGTTCAAATCTCACCAGGCTCAAGGCTGACTCAGCCTTCCATCTTCTGGGTGGGTAAAATGAGGACCCAGATTGTTACGGACAACATACTGATTCTGTAAACTTAGAAAGAGCCATAAAGCACTGTGAAGTGGTATATAAGTCTAAGTGCTATTGCTATTATGATTGAGAATGAAAAATTATGCAGTGGCCAGGCTTATAGTGACTGTCATGTAGAGCATGCTGAAAGAAATATTCTCCTCCATGCTGCTGCGAGAGCCCAGGACGAGTATGACTCCTCCTGATGACATCATCAAGCTGGGTCCAGCTAGTATAAAAGTAGCAGCCTGTGGAAGAAACCCCCCAGCTTTGACTCAGCTTCTTTCTATGACCATAAGCTGGTGTCTCTGAAAGCAGTTTAGTTAGCAGCAAAAGCAAAAGCTATCTTCATCAATGGCATAGCTCCCGGGAACCGGTGCAGCTGTGCCTTCAGGACAGTGGGGCTCCGCTCTCCTGCAATGCTGAGGATTCGATATTTCTTCATCCAAGGGAGACTGTAAGTAGGGAGCAACACTTGATCCTCCCCCACAGTCTTCCCTCAGCGATTTCAGCCATCACGATCATAAAGATCGCATTGCCGATAACAGCACCTCTCAGCTGATCATTAAAACCGCAGTTTCACTTTATTGCTGATTTTGCCATTCAGGGCTGTATACAGCCTAAGGAGCAATTTAACCCCTGAGTAGCCTGTAGCTCTTGCAAGCGGCCAATTTGGAGGCTTCTTCTTCAACCACACGTGGTGAGTGGCCATTTTGAAAGCTTCTTCTTCTAAAGAAAGTAGTGAGCGGCCATTTTGGGCGGCATCATCCCCCAAAGGCCAGCTTCTACCATTCATAAGCTCCTATTCAGGCTACTGCATAGACAACACATAGTGAGGATCGCTTCCAGCACCTTTGTGTCTGTTTATGCATACTATGGATCAAGACAAGGTCCACACAGAGCCTTCAGGCCTGATCTCTCAAGGCCCCCAAGCTGACAAAAGAAAGATAAGGAGCAAAACTCCCAGTCTGTTCAAAGGGAGGTGGCAGCCAAGATTAGGGCCAAAGCTTTGGGCCCTAAGAAAACATCCCAGGCCAAATTAAAGGCAGAGAAACGAAGACATGCAGCCTTAGAAAGGCAGTTCAACAAAACTATTGAACAAATGTGGGGTCAACTACAACAGGCTTCCCAACCAGCCAATCCTCTAGTTGTTCAGCCAGCCACTTATAGGGAGAGGGAAGATACCTCAGCTTCTTTTAGCCACCTTCAATCCTGGAACCCAGAGCAACCTGAAATCCAACCAGGACCTCAAGACTTGAGCAGGTCCACTGATTTAAAAAAATTGTCCCTGTTTCTGAAGTTCATTCTGAACAACAACAAAAAAAGTAACGGAGAGGTAAAGATAGTGCTTCACCTGAATTAATTTAAATCAGACAGTGCATATTCAAGGTCAGGACTGTGGTTTAAATTGACTGGAAAGTTAAACTATCACATATGTGTGTGTGTGTGTGTGTGTGTGTGTGTGTGTGTGTGTGTATTTATATTACAATAACACAAAATGTACTTTGCAAATCAACATTTCTGCATCAGCTGGGAGCATTGTCACCATACGCAAAATCATGTTTCTTACTATTCATGTCCCCCATATGACAATCAGAAAGGCTGTTTGATAAGTTGTATTATTTTTTCTATTCTTGCGGTAACCAAGAGCTATATCCTTGAGGAATTAATTGTCATTTGAATAAGGGCAGCATCATGTTACAGATACTAGCTGTGGAGCATCTTGTTAAATAAATCCTCCATTGGTAGTCAAACCAAATTATTTAATTTGCCTTCCTGTTTTGTCTAGCAGGGGTCAACACCTATCAGATCTTGTTTTAGCTCTGAAACCAAGGAGATGTGGCTAGTGGATAGGTAACCATGAAGGTTTTCCAGGGCTTCAGACTAGAAAGGAATATTGAAAAAGGAAAATAGCACTTATTTGTTGATGCAAAAAACCAAAACAACACACACACAAAAACCATGTACATATCTTAATTTTTTTTCCAATACATTTTTTATTTTTATTTCTTTAAATATATCTTTGGGTGAACAGTGTGGTTTCAGGTTTTTAACATTTTAAATCAAACATGACCATAATCACACATTCCTACTATTAGCTTTCTTATCTGATTTCATATCATTACCTATTGCCATTTTTTCATTCAATATTCTCATATATTACTTTATATCAATCTCTATATTCTTAATATCATTCTTTTTTTTAAAATACATATCTTAAATTGACCAGGAACATATTTGGACTTAAAAGGAACTTTACTTCTTGTTTTGGGAATCTACATACATGCGTGTTCTACCAGGGATGGGATTCAACCAGTGTAACTACCAGTTCAGTGAACACGTTTTGCGCACGCATGCACACTTTGCACTCACACATGCCAGATGTGTGCTGCGCACTCATGTAAAATAACCTTAAGCTGTGCCACCCGGACAGCTGAAAAGCGCAGTGCGCAAGTGCGCAGCACTTGAAAAGCCTCTTTTTTTTCCTGCTTTTCAAGCTTAGGTGTGCCGCACAAAGCAGCTGTGGTTGAAAAAGCAGGAAATAAAGGACAGGTAAGAGCCCGGGCAGGCAGGTGGGCCAAACAGCAGCAAACACAGAACCAGTTCAGTGTCTGCTGCTTTTCAGAGCTGTTGGTTCTATAGAGCCGGGCAGAACCGGTAGCATCCCCACCCCTGTGTTCTACTAGTGAAATAAAAGATTATTGACAATAGCATCATCACAACTGGCAGGGAATTGGTATGTGGAACATCTTCAAATTAATTCAGAATTGGGCATTCTTTATGTATTCCTTCTACCGTCTCTCTAAGTAGAAAATATGCATTTCTGAAACATCCTCAGGGCTTGCAAATTTTATATCATGGCAGCTGAATTGGGAATAATTGTTTTTATCTCTCCCTGTTATTTCAGTCTTATTCACTACAATTCACTAGCTGACACCAAAGTGAAAACAGTCCCCAAATTTATTTTTATATTTATGTGTGTACGTGTTTATTTATTAATGAGATGCTCTCACAAAGCAGCTTACAGATCAGCAGAAATAAGACAGCTTTTAAACTTAAGATAAGAAAGAATATAACACGAAGGAGAAAAGAGAGGGGAAAGAAGAGAGAAAAGAAAAAACTAAAATGCTGTAGATTTTTCCTATTACCATATTTAAAAAAAGAGAAGGAAGCTAAAGATAATCTATAATAGGATGAATTTCTGATGGCAGGAAGGAAGCCAACTGACCGACCTAAGAAAAGCAACTCCAAAATCAAGAAAGGAAGAAAATAGGAGCAAAGTATTTATCCACTGTCCCAGGAAAAGCATTTGAGTACCATTTATTGAGAATCTCAAGTTGGAGAGCATTGTTCTAATTACAAGAAAGAACTCTCAACTTTCACAAAAACATCTGAGTCTATTTAAGATAAGAGCCGCAAGGAAATCTGATTTTTTTTAAAAAATAAATTTTACGACATGTAATCCTTTTTATTGGGGTGGAGTTGGGGAGACTAAATGGAGCGGAGGAGTGTTTACTGACTGGATGCCCATCCTGCTGCCTCTGCAAGAAATCTGAAGATATCTATAAAAAGAACTTTTATGAAGATGTATTTACATGAAACATGGAATATGAGAACTAAGAAGCAAGAGGAGAGAAAGAACATTGAGCTTGGATGCTTTTGGAATTAATGAATTTGGAATTATGTACACATTTGGATGGAGAAGTTATAGTAATGTGGGAGATAGAATTTTCTGAAAAGGTTTGTTCCTTCTCAGTACCTTCTTCAAGCCATATAAATACAGACTCTATGCCTGGACATCACCAGATGCATTTTGGAATCAAATCAACTATGTCAAAGAAACAGAAGTTGGAGAAACATCATTTAGTCAGCTAGGATTTTTCTGGAACAAATTCTACTAAAAGCCATGAATTATTTGTGTCAAATAAACACATTAAACATAGAAAATGAATGTGAGTATGTGTGTCTGTAGTATTTGACCTGGAAGAATGATTTAAAAATTTGTAAGAAACAGACTTTGCATGTTAATGTTATGCAAAAGAGAATCTATTTTTTTTAAAAAAGCAAAATAAATGAACATATCAGAGAAGTAAAGATTCAAGTGGGTTTCTGAACAAGCTATTATGATTCTCAAAGAAAGACAACATGAAAATCTTGGCATCAAGCATATGAAATGATTGAAAAAGATTTCCAACATCAAACAGAAAAGGATATGCCAGAACACTTGGTTATTTTTCCTGAAAAGCCTTTGCAATGAATGAGAAGCTGGTAAAAATTGAACTAGGAGAAACATACTAATTCTGTATAGGAAAGGGAATAGAACAAGGATGCATATTGTCCTTACATCTATGCAGCAAATACTTTTTAAGAACAACAGAAAATATTACAGTGGGAATCAAAATAGGCCAAAACAATTAACAATTGGAGATAGCTTTTATTTGCAGGATCCAATCTGGATTGGTCACTGGACCAATGAATTCCCACAGGTTTCCTGTAATTTGGAATGTCCCTAGCAGTGGCAGCAGTTCAGCTGAGTTTACCATTGGTGGGCTTAATGGAGTGGAGTCCTGACAAGCCACGTGCTGAGGCTGCGATAACATGCTGAAGTTGACCAGGCTGTTTGCTGTTTGCTGCAAGGATGCTAGCCAGATGAATACCAGATGGATGCTGGGACGCAGAGGCAGATTTTTTTCATGTTTCCCTCCCAAAAAGTTAGGTGCCTCTTATGTTTTATAGTGCAAAAAAATATGGTATTTGGCCCAAGACAGTCACAAACTTCATTGGCTAAAGTCTCTCTGGATCTACTCCTGGAAGGACTAGAAAAAGAAAAGCTTCCCTGACCTGCTCCTGAGTTGCCAGAAAGATTTAGAAATGACCCTCATGACAAGAAGTCTTATTTTCTGCATTTTTAATGTTAAATAGTAAGAAGACAAAAGTAGCTATAAGCAGCATATGGTACAGACAATCCTCAACTAACAACCACAATAGGGACCTGAAAATGTGTTGTTAAGTGATACAGAATTTAAGTGGGGTATCATGTGATCATGCCCAACTTACAACCTTGCTATTTGCCATGATTCTTAAACAAATCATAAGTGGGTTTGTGATTTTTTACCTACAATTATTAAGTGAAACCACAGCTACAAAACTTACCAAAGGTCATTCCTGCTTCTTTAACCTTCTCAACCTTTGTACTATAATGCGATAAATACCATCAAAATGTTTTGAAAACACTGTAAAATGGATCTGCATCATTCTAAAGCAAAACATTAATTTCAGAACATATTTTGGTTAATTTATCTATTTATTTTATTTTTGTCAATTGCTTACAAGAAAATAGGTATAAGTAAAAACATAGTTATGAATACATGGATACATATAAGAAAAAATAAAAGAATTAAAGGAACAATAGGACAGGGATGGTAGGCACGTTGGTGCGCTTATGCACGCCCCCTACAGACCTCTTAGGAAAGGGGTGAGGTCAATAGTAGACAGTCTAAGGTTAAAGTTTTTGGGGTTTGGGGAAGAAACCACAGAGTCAGGTAGAATATTCCAGACATTGACCACTTTGTTGCTGAAGTCGTATTTCCTGCAATCAAGTTTGGTGCAATTAACCTTGAGTTTTTATCTATTGTTTGCTCTTGTATTGTTATGGTTGAAGTTGAAGTATTCATTGACAGGTAGGACATTGAAATGTATGGTTTTATATACTA